>NC_068982.1:138425621-138429916 GCF_001194135.2 Octopus bimaculoides
GGTAGGTTAAAGGGATGGGGTTTGGTGGGATGGGATGTATAGGGATGGTGAGGATACACACACACACACACACACACACACACATAGTTGGAATTTACAAAAAACAAAAGACGAAGACAGGCGTGTAAACAAGAAACAAGTGTATTAGTTTAACGCTCGGAAAGGTGAGAAAGTCTTTTACGTTTCGAGCCTACGCTTTTCTACAGAAAGGAATAAGAGAAAATAAACAGAGAATAAAAAAGCTTTAGTGGCTAGCGGTCAATCATGGCGATATATATATATATATATATATATCTGTGTGTGTGTGTGTGTAATATTGTCATTTCGCATGAGTTAGCATAACGGTTAATCAATGCTTAGAACTCCATATCAGTCCATGTATACCCAAATTCCAATCATATACTAAATATAATTTGTCTTCCGATTTTCTTTTGATATCATTTGCTTTTGAATGATATACAGAGTCTGTATTTCAGAGCTGAAGAAAACAGATTTGGTTAAACTTTTTATTAGGCCATCATAAATTGCTATTTCTTTACACGTGTTTCACGAGTGAATGTTGGATGGTTCACTGGTATGTTGGATGGTTATCATTACGTAGGAGATTGAAACGACAGATTTTTCAGAAGTAAATTGTAATTTCATCTATATGTACTTACCATCCTCCGTTGGTTGGCAGTGCTAAAGAAGAACTGTGTGAATATTTCTGAGTACATTCTATATATATATATTTGATTAAGAAAGGAAGATTATTATTAATACTTTACCAGCGAGACAAAGACAGAAAAAAAGAAGGAAAGGTAATAATCGTTATCGGGATCTCTTACGTACAAAAGGAAATTGAACATCTAAACTGTCATAGATCAAAGTTAACGATGATAAATGTTTCAGAAATCAGTAGAAGAGGAAAAACATGCAGAAAGTTTTGAGTAAGAAATAGCTGTACTCACTCGTAAACATAGACACTCTCATACTCACCCATATACGTATATAACTTTATTTACTTACACCTACCGACATATGCATAAATCCGAACGTCGAAGCATACACATCTACACATATACGAAGAGTGTTTCAAAGTCAACCTGCCTCAACAAATCGAATGCGTTGTGAACAGATATCGTTTGCAAGAAGTTGTTCACCGAAGTCGAAATACAGCAGCGATTAGCATCTTCACGTTCAAATCTGCCATAGCAAATTCTGAGAGAATTTTTTTTGTGATATAATTGAACTCTCTATCAGAATAAGTCAGTCGCCCATGTTTTAAATTAGTTTGTATTAATTAGAAACATATATATATATATATATATATATGTATGTATGTATATATAAAACTTATGTACATTCAGATCTTTAAAACATAGATGAGAAACCGATTAATTTTTCTGAATGCAAAATATTCCGGTTTGTTGCTTAAGAAACAAAATCGCCCAATTATTAAATTGGAAAATATTATCCTTTCAACTAAAGGCACAAAACTTGAAATTTGGTGGGGTAGGGACTAGTCGATTACATCGACCCCAGTACGCAACTGGTACTTAATTCATCAATCCCCAAAAGATGAAAGGCAAATTCGACCTCAGAGGAATTTGAACTCAGAACGTAACGACGAACGAAATTGGCATATATTATCCTTTCAAGTAAAGGCACAAAGCTCGAAATTTGGTGGTGTTGGTATTAATCGATTACATAGACCCCAGTGTTTCACTTGTACTTAATTTATCGACCCCGAAAAGATGAAAGGCAAATTCAACCTCGGCAGAATTTGAACTCAGAACGTAACGACGAGCGAAATACTGCTAAGCATTCCGTCCAGCGTGCTAACGATTCTGCCAATTCGCCGCCTTAAGTATTAATAGAAAGAAAAAATGCATTCGAATTTCAGTAGTGTTTAAACCCGCTATTATTTCACACTAATAAAGATTTGATATATTTTAGTTTATTAGGAGCGTTCATGCTGAAAGAATCTAATTCTGACAAATAAATCTTAAGTAAAGATTTTTTTCTCCCATTTATCTGCAATAAAATACAGGATTATAAACAAATATCTTGTTAATAGTGACATACTGACCACTAAAAACAATTTTACCAGAAATAATTCCATTCTTACTTGATATTCTGGCGAGATGTAATTTGCTGTTTAGCAGCAAATTATTTCAAACAAGAATCTTAAGTGAGAATGGAATTATTTAAGGTGAAATAGAAATGAGATTAGATTAAATTAGGCTATATCATGGGGTTTAAACAATATACCAAATTTATTCTTTCCTTATATTGAATTTCTGCTAATCGGCTCTTGATGAAAAGGAAAAGAGAATAAATCCACATTTTGGGTACATAGCTAGTTAATAGATAAATAGATAAATAAATATGATAGGCAGTATTGGTTTTAGTTAACTGTTTTTGATTTTAGTATTAGATGTGTCAAATCTAAAACGGTTGTATTTTAATCTAGGTTAATTATAGCAGAGTAAGCGAATTTTACAATATTTGTGTTAGATATTTTATGATATTTGTGGACAAGGAGGAAAATGTTTATTAAGTGAAGATTATTGTCTATAGAGCTTGTTTCTTTCAATCTATGAAGAGGATTATACGAACACAGATATAAAAAAAAAATAGAATGTAGGATAGTTTATCTTTAAACCCAATCTTTACCCAGGCCTTATTGTAATATGACGAATAATCATTAAAACATAGTTCATTAGTAGAATTGCCGAGACAACTAAGTAAGATACTCTTAATTAAGTTTTTGGCGATATTTCTAGGATGGTTGCGCTATCTATTTATATAATTTACCGATCTGTTTGGTTTATAGTAAGAGGAGTAAAGACAAATATTTAGATAAGTGTTGCTATTAGCCTCTGAGATTGTAAATAAAACTTAGTTTTTAAAGAAAAGATGACCTTTCCCAATTTTGTCAGTTTGTTGGTTAGAATTCATTTGTATTAATGAATCATCTTCTCAGTATAATCTACAATCAATAATGGGAAATCTTTATTCTAGTTCATGTAACAAAAGCAACTAAGTTAAAACAGTAACTACAGTCGAGTCACCAGCTCCTATACTGATACCAAGGAAAGCTCAAGATCATTTGTTTGGCAAATTCTTGAGCTCAGCCAGGCACTTATTTCATCGGGTAACCACAAGAGATCTTTTATGGACTTCTGGTGCGTATAAGTATTCGTGTTTATATCGCTAGCGGGAGATAATCGTCAGTGTCAACATCGGGACTACGAGATCACATGATTTCGGCCATTCCTGGCCTTGTCAATGCTAGACGCCCGACACCAGAGACAGTAGCGATTCCTCTGTCAGCGATATACATACAACCTCAGTTTCTAACCAGACACTGGTGTTGCAGATAACCGGTGGGCTCAACACAACATGCACTTTTAAATGAGGATAAATATTCTTTTCTACTCTAGGCACAAGGCCCGAAATGTTTTGGGTTGGGGGGGGGGTCATTCGATTAGATCAACCCCAGTATGCAACTGGTACTTAATTTATCGACCCCGAAAGGATGAACGGCAAAGTCGACCTCGGCGAAATTTGAACTCAGAACGTTAAGACAGATGAAATACCGCTAAGCATTTCGCCCGGCGTGCTAACGTTTCATATTTTTTTATTGCCCACAAAGGGCTAAACATAGAGGGGACAAACAAGGACAGACAACGGGATTAAGTCGACTAGATCGATCCCAGTGCGTAATTGGTACTTAATTTATCGACCCCGAAAGGATGAAAGGCAAAGTCGACCTCGGCGGAATTTGAACTCAGAACGTAACGGCAGACGAAATACTGACAAGTATTTCGCCCGGCGTGCTAACGTTTCTGCCAACTCGCTGCCTTAGGAGTGAAGAATATTACCACAGGAAAATAGGTAGACATGTATACAACTGTCCTAAATTACGAAAGATAAACGTGGCTACAGCGAGATTTGAACCCAGGTTAATAAGGCATTTTATCAGATACCCTAACAACTTCGCCAGTTTTTCACGCTATCGTTTTTCTGTAAATCATTGTTCCACAACCACTCAAAACCCACTGATGCTGGTTTGATGCGTGTTTAGTTTGTGTTGCTCACGTTCAAGAGGTGAATGATGCATGCGTGTGTACGCGAACCTCTGTGTAGTGTGTGAGTTTGCGCATGCACTCACATGCACACGCAGACGCGAGCACATATACATATGCTTGAATAAGCGCATATCTAAACATATTTGTCTAAACAATATATACTTTCAAAATACACACATACAATTATATATATATATATATATATATATATATATATAT
>NC_068982.1:138429926-138431085 GCF_001194135.2 Octopus bimaculoides
ATATATATTGAAATATATATTCATGTATATTCATGTATAATTATATATGTATGTATATATATGTGTGTGTTAGTGTGTGTTAGTGTGTGTTAGTGTGTGTGTGTATGTAATACTTCACTTCGTTGGTAATAGACATGTTTGTGTATTTGGTATCAGACAGAAAACACACACACTGCACACAGACACACATATACACATGCATACAAGCACACACACACACGAACACATATTGTAGAATTTAGACAAAAACATCGTTTTATCATGGAATCTCATGTACCGTCGTTAGTGTATTGATTATAAAGTATCGGCTCCACACCACGCCATTTCCAAGACGGAATATTTTGGGTTTACGTTTAAATTGACAAAATCTTAGAAGAAAACGAGAACAAAAAAACAAAAAATAAACCTAAAAAAAACATACAAAAACAAACCAACCAGCAAACGTAACGCGCTGGTGCTAAATGCTTGTTTCAACAGTGAACAAATTAGAATCGATATCAGATAAAAAAAAAAATAATAATAATAAAGAGTATAGAAATAAAAGATAAATGATAAAAATAAAAAACAAAAAATAAAAACAAAATATATAAAAAAGTAAAAATGCGAAATGATGTTTTGAGAAACTAGTCAATAGAATTCTCCACGAAATCTACTTACTTCGGTTCATTTTGGTACGCTTGAATTCTCTGTTGGCATTTTAGTTCGCACTGGAGATAATTCCTAACGCAACACTTCTTAAATGAGATACAGTTTTTCATATCAGCAGGGGTTTTGTTGTGTTTTTTTTTGTTATTACTGTTGTTGCTGTTGTTGATATTGTTGAGTTGTTTGCGTCCTTCTTCTTCTGTTGTTGTTTTTTTTCTTTTTCCTTTTCGTTTTTCTCTTTCTTTTGTAGTTTTTTTCTGGTCGCTGTTTAGCACTTTTCTTTTGATAAGTTGTTTCGTTAATTTGTAGAATTGAACTTTTTAACCACCTCATCACCGCTGCTGCCGCCGTTGCCCGATGGGCTTCAAGAACGCAACAGAACCCTTCTTCGTCTTTCTGTGTTATTCTTTGAATCATTATAGAGAAATCATCATCATCATCTTCTACTACTACTACTACTACTACTACTACTACTACTACTACTACTACTACTACTACTACTACTACTACTACT
>NC_068982.1:138431614-138434890 GCF_001194135.2 Octopus bimaculoides
TTATGGATTTCTTTTTTTTTTAAAGAAGACTAAGAGAAAAAGATGTTTTATATGACACATTCTACCAGTGTTCCAAGTTTCAAAGTGTTTCGTTAATGAAAAATGTGGCCCCCGTTTTAAAAAAGATCCCATTTGTGTATCCAATGCGCATTGTGTATAGAATTTAATAGAAGGGACTTGTGTGGAAGCCCACCGAGTGTGTACGCGCGCGCACGTGTATATGTTCTGGGAGTGACTTTCTCTCTCTCTCTCTATCCTTCTCTCCTGCAGTCTCTCGCTCCCTTTCTGAATTGGCTATAGTGATCTGCAGTAGGATTGCTGGGTGGAGGTGGGGGGCAATCACAAGTATCTGAGATTTTACAAAGGTTGTAAGACCTTACTGATTTATGATTATATAAATAAAAAATAAATAAATATCCAGATAGCTAAGGGACCCCAGAGCATTCTAACACTACCTGGACAAGATCCTCCAAGAAGTTTCAGATAAACCACTGACACACGAATACATTTTGTCAAACAACGTGTATGTATATATGTATATATATATGATAATACAAATGATATGTGAGCATATGCATATATACATACATATATGTACATACCTATATCTACATGTATATATAGATGCATATCCGGGTACAGGACGTCAAAAAAACGTGGACATAAAAGGAACGGGAACATAAACAAGGCACAAAAAAACGAACTTTTTTTACGGACAACAGAATGAACACATAGGAAAACAGACGAGCCACTTATGGAACTTTTCCTTCATCAGCTGCCTCTATTCTAAACTAGGCATTTCGAAGATGACGCAGAACGCGCTCTTAGAATAGCTCTTCTCGCAAAGCAAATTAAGTAAGACCTGCTATGCGGAGGTTTCCAAAGTGGCAAACAGAAACCAAGACAAGTGAAAACAAACGTTGAGGGCCGTTAAGCCGAACGAGATGAGATACTGAACGCTGTGATGTGACGAACTTGAGCAGAGAGAGATAGCAGTTCGTGCTGGCCGAATGGAGAAACGAAGAACTGCTCACTCGTGTATGCATGTATGTATGTATGTATGTATGTATGTATGTATGTATGTATATATATATATATATATATATATATATATATATATATATATATATATATATATATATATACATATATACATATATACATACACGAGTGGGCTATGGTGTCTTAAGACATAACTTAACTCACTCATTCCATCAAATCGACATTACCTGCACAGGTGCACTGTGTGTCACGCGTCAGGTATCGAAGTATATCGCAGCGCAACATGAGATGGAGTGTTTTGTTCAAGAACACAACGCTCCACTCGGTCTAGGAATTGAAACTACGATCTCGCAATCGTGAGTCCAACACCCTAACGACTAGGCCATGCAACCTCATATATATGAAGAATTAATAATAAATTGAGAAGTTACTTTGTTGCTGTTGCTGTTATTGTATAGTTCCAGGTTAACGTTGATCTAGTAGAGATATGATCAAGGCACTCTAGCCGTGACCGTTCTACAAATATTCAATATAACATGTTATCTTATGTATCTTTTCTGTCTTAAGACGTTTAAGATGTAATGTAAGGCGATTTGATTGCTGATTTTAAGATGTCATATTATTAAGTAGGGTTTTTCACATTGTGAAAACGTGTGCTTTTGTTTAAGAGATGCGGTAGACCCAACTGTAGTATATGTTTTAATCTGACAGAAGGATCGGAGACCCGTTTTAAACAAGGACACCTCTTCAGAATTAAAAAAAACCCAACTTTACCTCTTCATCTAAGCCCTAATTTATGCAGTTACATGCTCAATATGAGTAGAGCATTACATAGGACAAATCAGAGAGTCTCTAAGACAATCCAAAACTTTACAAAGACCACAAATACAAACACAGACAAATCAGATTCAGTGAACATATAGACACATGTACAGGTAAGAAATTTCCAAATTTTACGATTTCTCCCCTTTATCAATTTAGCGATTAGACAACACAATAACTTATCAGTGAAGAAACAACCGTTATCGGGGTAAAACAAGGTGTTATTTCTGCGCCAACCCATTTTTCTATATATTTTTCTGTAATTGTATCGTACGCTTTCCAGGACAGCGATATCAGCATCTACATTCGTTTCAGTACCACAGGTAAGGTCTTTGATGAAAAACGCTTCAGTTCCTTTATGCTGACGACGTAATTTTCGTTGCTCACTATGAAGAAGTCATGGTGGCTATAATTCATTTCTTCTTAACAGCATGTGCTTATTTTACATTTACCATCAATCTGAAGACAAAGGTTATGCTCTTTCCGCCACTAGGCCAGACCTATGTCGAACTTAACATCCAGGGTACAAGTTTGGATGTGGTTGACTCTTTCGTCCACCTTGGCAGCATCCTCTCTAGAGATGGATTCCCCGATTCTTAAATAAATCTGAGGATCGAAAAAGCAAGCAAAACACTTAAAAATCTTGAAAATCGTGTATGGTGTAACAGCAGCATTACCATAAAAGCCAAGTTCACCAGCTATGAATGATGTGTCTTAACTGCGCATTTATACTCTTTCAAGATTTGGATTACACATCGTCGTCGCATGAAGGCTTTGGAAAGATTCCATCAGTCTTGACTTAGAAGGATCTTAAACATCTACTGGCAGTCTCTAACACCAAACACTGTTGTTCTTCAGCAATCCAACACATTCAGTATTGAAATTCTCCTTATACTCAAGCAAATGAGGTTGGGCTGAGTAGCGCACTAAAATAGAGGATAAAAGGTTATCTAAGAAGTTGATTTACGGGGAGTTGTAACGTGTAAATAGCCAAGGCATAAACCTAAGAAACGTCTTAGGGATGCCGTCTATAGCAGCCTTGAGGCTCTTAGTGTGAATGGGAGCAAATGACGGAAGAGCGATTGCTTTGGAAAAGAAGTGATTTACAATGGCCGTAAGTATTTGAAGCACCGAGAATTGAACGATCCACCTTGAAACGAGGACTTCGTAAAACCGGATTTGACTCCAATCCCAGGCACTTTTTTGCTCGAAAATGTTTATAATACCTGCAGTAGGATCTCTTTATTCAAAAGCAGACTTGCTGCTCACATGAGACCTCATGACAGCATTTACTAATTGAAGAGATAGATGGCCTTTCTAAAGAAGCGATAATCCATATACATACATAGATACATACATAAATACATACAAATATGCGTACATGTATGTACACACACACACACACACACACACACACACACACACACACACACACACACACACACACACACA
>NC_068982.1:138438476-138439768 GCF_001194135.2 Octopus bimaculoides
CTTGTACTATAGCCTCGGGCCGACCAAAGCCTTGTGAGTGGATTTGGTAGATGGAAACAGAAAGAAGCCCGTCGTATATACGTATATATATGTGTGTGTGTGTGTGTGTGTGTGTATGTTTGTGTGTCTGTGTTTGTCCCCCCAACATCGTTTGACAACCGATGGTGGTGTGTTTAAGTCCCCGTAACCTAGCAGTTCGGCAAAAGAAACCGCTAGAATAAGTACTAGGCTTCCAAAGAATAAGTCCTGGGGTCGATTTGCTCGACTAATGGCGGTGCTCCAGCATGGCCGCAGTCAAATGACTGAAACAAGTAAAAGACTAAAAAGAGTAAGAGAAACCGGTAGAAAGATTTAGAATTTTGTATGCATTTAACATGGTTGCGCTATATTCAGAGTCACTTTAATTAAATCTCAATGGTGCAATGGTATTTTTCACACACGTACACATAAATAACGATGTAATATGGACCACAGTTCAAAGCAAAAAACAGCATTCAAAAACTCATCACTTAAAAAAAATATATACACAAAACAAACTGGCTTTTCATTGATTTACGGCGCTGAAATTAACTTCTGTGCATTTCTCCCATATTAACAGCATTAGCAATACTATTCTACATACTGTTACCACTTCCCCCTCGTTCTAGAATGGACTCGGCAATGAACGAATAGAAAGATCTTTCCTGATTATAGCGTTTTTACTTTATAACACTAGACAGTTCTTATCTTCGCCTCTAAAGAGGCCATTCACGTGGAAAGAAAAATTAATCGGTTGCTCATTTAATCCGCAACGCTTTACTAAAGGATTGGTTTCTTTTCCCCTTTCCCTCTCTTGTAGATGCTACAACACTTGACCAACAACGAAGTTCACAGCCGCCATTTTAATACTGTTTTGATCCCGGCCAATCCTTTAGAAGATTGAGAGTGCTGATATATAATACATCGATGATAAATGAGAAATGATATTTCTCGCTCAGTATGAAACCAATAATCAAAAGATGCGGCCGACAATTTGTGTGTCTGTCGTCAACTTTTTGAGTTTGAATGAAATGTTTTTGAAACCAAGTTTCAAGATTGATAGTCGCAGTGGAAAGAAAGAAAGAAAGAAATAAGGAAAGAAAGAATATGCATAAATTGTGTGAAAAATAAAATGAATTATTCTGAGCACATTCAGAAATGAATACGCATAAAAGAAGGAAGGAAAAACGATATGTGTGTATGTATGCAAGCATTTATACATACATAGATACATACACACACACACATTTATATATATATATATATATATATAT
>NC_068982.1:138441188-138445785 GCF_001194135.2 Octopus bimaculoides
TGTGTGTGTGTGTGTGTGTGTGTGTGTGTGTGTGTGTGTATCAAAGAAAGCAAAATATCAGGTGCTGTATGGGTATGCGTATATAAAAACTTATCAAATAATTAAGATAGATATATGCACGTACTGTCACAGAAGATGGAATCAATGGATGCAAGTCTTGAAAATCCTAGAAACAGTTAACTATAATTTATGTGCTCATATAGATGCGGACGTATTAAATATCAATAGTCTATATCTACACATACACACACGCATTCACACACACACACTCACACGCACACACACATACGTGTGTGTATATAAACATGGTACGATTGTTAAATTATCTCCGTTTTATATTTTTAATTCCGTGCATGGACATTGTTTGTTTTTGATTTTCTCGACTATACAGTATTGTAGGGTTAGTTGGGCACCGTCTGTGACAGAAAAAAAAACATCTCCATGACGCAATTCACTCTGCCAGAAATTTGGAAACGACATGTTGTACTGCTTGGCATTTGTGCCGGAAGCTCCAATACGAATATTTCAGAGTGCTTAGGTGTCAATCAGAGGACAGTGTAGAGGATTCGGAAAGAGTTGGATGAGTCTAATGGTGATTACGAAGGTACAGAAGATCGGAAAACTCACTCTGAACGTTCTGATAAGAAAAGAACTCCTGAATTTGTTGGTGAGATCCAGGCTATGATTGACAGCGATCTCTCCAAGTCAATCAGGTCCATCGACGGGGACATGGGAGTGTCTGAGTTTCTTATCGGGCAGCTAATGCATGAAGACATTCGGTATTCCTCATACGAGATGCGAAAGGGCCATTTTTTTAAATCCCAAGCCATCAAGGACAAGAGGAAAGACCATGCTACAAAGCTTTTGAACAAACTCAAGCATCTCCTCCAATCGAACATGCTTTGGTTTTTCTTATACGTGAAAAACTTCTGCCGGGTGAACAGAGAGTGATAAAAATCAAACACCCGGGCAACATCATGGTGTTTGGAGTGATCACTAGTGATGGCGACGTTATGCCTCCTCCGTTGATACTCTCACAGTTTCTGCCAAATTACATTCATAACAAGATGTCCGTCAGTATAAGACAAAAGTAGAAGTGATAAATGCCAAGGTGCAACAGTGCAGGATCGAACCCGGTACCAAACGGAATGTTCGACCATTTTCTCAACCATAGAGTTATTAACTCTTAATGGATATTAAGCGTTTAGAAAAAAAAAACCCGACAAAACCGAACGATCTCAATTTTAGACGTTTCACCGCCAAGATAAACCGTACGCTCTTTCTCTTCCCCGTCATGTTTTAATTTTAATCGACCACAAAGACGGAAATACGTTCATCTTTATTGATTTGCATTGAAGCTTGAAATTTCATGTGATTCCATGCGGAAATTGTCTTGGTTAAATCCTCCTTTAATCATTGATAGTTTAGTTTAAGTTCAGTTAAATTATAATTATTTTATTTATATGATTCCTAGTACTAGAGGCGAAATCGTTTTTATCGGTTAGATCAACGAAAGCAGTGAGGTGGTTAAAGATGTAGATTTATTATGATATTATCACTTCATCTTGGAACATCTTAACAATAAAAATCTACCCATGTTTTCGTCAACAAAGGAAATGAAATCTATATAAAGATTTTTCTGGCGGAAATTTGCGTGACACACAGACACACACACATACACACACAAGCTGCACACATACACAAACAAGTGTGTGTGTACAGACATATGTAAGTGCATATATATCAATGTAATATATACGCATAAATATATGCATGTATGTATGTATGTATGTATGTATGTATGTATGTATTTAAAAGTATATGCTTATATACGAGGCACGCATACAAATATATAAATGCCTCTAGAATATAAAAACAAGCGTGCGTAACATTTTCATTTATTCGTATATGTTCATAAATATACATACATATCTATAAATATAGATGTATATGCATTTATATTTATGTGTTTATGAATACACATATCATATATATATATATATATATATATGCGTGTATGTGTGTGTATAAAGACATATATATATATATATATATATATATATATGCGTGTATGTGTGTGTATAAAGACATATATATATATATATATGTATGTATGTATGTATGTATGTATGTATATACACAGTCATTTCAAAAGTAAATAGATGCTATTATGTTTGAAAGAACGATTTGTAGAAACAAAATAATGCCGCTTAAAATATTTATTCGAGTAGCAAGTCTTATGAGGTAAGGTAACGCTAAGGTAAGACTTCCTCCGGTCATAAATGACCATGATATTGCACCTAGAAAGTTACCCCCACGAAGCACAAGTCCGAGCAAGTTTGTTTATGGAAGACCAGTAGTCGCCCATACATACCAGCCTCCTCTCTCCACACCACTGTTGCTGTCCAAGGAAAAAGGTAAAGGCCGATACAGTTTGGCACCAGTGACGTCACATCTCATTTCTACAGCTGAATGAACTGGAGCAAAATGAAAGAAAGTGTCTTGTTCATGAACACAACGTACAACCCGGTCCCAGAATCGAAATCATAAACTCACGATTATAAGCCCACGCTCTAACCACTGAGCCATGCGTCTTCAAGCACATCATATACAGTATGTACATATTAGGTTAAAAAACTCTTTCTGGATAGAAGTCGAAATGTACCCGTCGGACTCGAACTCATATCTGTAAGCATGACAAGCGTTCCACCATTGGGCCAAAGCAATCATCCGAACTCCTCTATCCATTTTAGAAATCTTATTCTTATCAGCAAAAATTTGTTATAAGAATTTTATAAGCTTTCGAGAGAACGTGAAATAATTCAATTTTGGAAAATTGGATCTCGAATACATCACATAAAACTATAAATAATAGCCGATAAATATTAAAGGTTGAAAAACCACTCTTGGATAGAATAAGTGGAAAGCTGCTCCTGATATTCGAGCTCACATCTTCTGTAGACATGACTGGTATTCTACTATTGGAATTATTTCACTTTCTCTCGAACGTCTATAAGATTCTTATGGCGTTATCTTAATCTAGTATTTAGTAGACATGCCTTGTGCAGTTTTTAAACGTTCGACCCATTTGGCATCGTATAAATGAGTTCAGAAACTGTCTCCTGTCGAATTTCTGCTCAAGCTGCACACAAGATGTCGAACAAATCTGACTTGGGTGTTAATTTCTGTGACGTTTTCCGTACTACTATGTCCAGTATGCTCCAAAGGTGTTCAATGGGGGTCATATCAGAAAACTGGCTGGGCCAAGGGTCTCTTCTGTTTCATCTCCCCACCTCTGCTAGTCACGGGTGTATTTGGCTCTGTGACTTGGGGCACCATCCTTCATAAATAAGGTGGCATTTTTTCTTTATTATCTGACCACTGGAGAAAATTGGGAGAAGTCCTTGTCGAAGGATGAAGATTTATTTTCATGAGTTTATGCTGCCAAAAAACTCCACCAGTTCTGAAAGGCCAGTGCTCCAGATTGCTTTCCACACCTCACTGAAAAACCGCCATGATTCGCAGTTGGTTGCAGCGATGTCAACCACACTCATAGTTAGGCAGTCTCCAGCCCCATACACGTTCACCGTCAGAAAATTCGTACGAGAATATGACAGCTTCCTAAAACGTCATGGATCTCTCTAACATCACGTGTACCCACTCGTTTCTTTGCATATTTACTACCACCACAGTAGCTAAGTTGATGGAGATACTTCACAGAAGTACTCCGGTTCATTCGGAGTTGTTCTGCAACATCAGCTGCCTTACCACGGAGATTATTTCTAACTATCCTGTGGAATGCCAGAAGACACCTGTCAGAGTCAGAGGGCTTAGGTCAACCTAAGTGAGATGTTCTTGTTTGCTTTTCTTTGCTGGTGAATTGTACAAACGCTGTCGACTCTATCAAGAGGAATCCCGAGGCTTCGTGCAATCAGACGCTAGGTCTAACCTCAGATTGACAGACAATACTCTCTCTTTGAAAATCAGACAGCTCTTTTGCTTTTGGTTTTCTCCACATGGTTTGCTAACAAATAATATTCTGTAGGCTGAAATGAAAGATGACAATACATTAACAAGTCTCACAGTGCCTGCCCAGATAAAATGGTATAATGAGAGCCGTCAGTTTACTGTTGTGACGTTTTCCCAGCTACATGGTTCCGGATTCAGTCCCACTGCGTGGCACCTTGGGTAAGTGTCTTCTACTATAGCTTCAAGCCGACTAAAGCCTTGTGAGTGGATTTGGTAGACGGAAACATGAAAGAAGACCGTCGTATAAATATATATATGTATTTGTGTGACTGTGTTTGTCTATCGCTTGACAACCAATGCGAGTGTGTTTAGTCCCCATAACTTAGTTGTTCGGCAAAAGGACCGATAGAATAAGTACTAGGCTTACAAAGAATAAGTCCTGGGGGTCGATTTCTTCGACTAAAGGCGGTGCCCCAGCATGGCTGCAGTCAAATGACTGAAACAAATAAACGAATAAAATAAATAAATAAAATAAATACGCATATACATCGATAGGCATAGACATTCATACATACAAACACATATATGAACATACTGACGTATACATATGTACATAAATGCACACCTT
>NC_068982.1:138446895-138447294 GCF_001194135.2 Octopus bimaculoides
ACGCACACAGTCACACACACACACGCACTAGTTAAGATACGACGATATTTTCCATCACAAACAAGTGGCTTTCAAGTTGACATTTTCCTATCATTCTTAGAAATCAAAAATTACCAACTCTGTTTGTCTTTTGCCATCTCAGCTCCCAACTTGCTTCTTTTTCTCCCTTCTGCTTATTGTCTTCACGCATTCACAAACAATTACATCTTCCGCTCTATATTTCCCCCACCTGCCCCCCATCTTCTTCTATATACGCGCACCTGTAGATATACGCGTATATTCGTGTATGTATACGTGTGTATGAGTGTGCATATGCCTACACAATATACACACACATATGTGTATATGAGTATGTATGTATGTATGTATATATGTATGTATGTATGCATGCATGCATGC
>NC_068982.1:138447394-138452200 GCF_001194135.2 Octopus bimaculoides
TATATATATATATTTGTGTATGTGTATGTGTATGTGTGTGTATGTGTATATACATATACATGTACATATGTATACACACAACACATATTAAGACATTTTCACATATGTATGCGTTTTGTATAGCGTGTATACATGTTCTATAATATCTATTTGTCTTTGTATGTGTGAGTGAGCATGTTTTTCTTAGGTATATCTTATACATGATGTGGGTATTTTACGGATAATATTTGTATAAATGAAGGCAGTGAGCTAACAAGATTGGAAGCACGTCGGGCGAAATGTTTAGCGGTATTTCGTCTGACTTAACGTTCTGAGTTCAAATTCCGCCGAGGTTGACTTTGACGTTCATCCTTTCGGGGTCGATAAATTAAATACCAGTTGCGTACTGGGGTCGATCTAATCGACTGGCCTTCAAAAATTCCGGGCCTTGTGCCTAGAGTAGAAAAGAATATTTCCTTCAGCCAGGGGCGGTGAGCTGGCAGAAAAGATAGCACGCCGGGCGAAATGCTTAGCAGTATTTCATGTCTTTATGTTCTGAGTTCAAATTCTACCGAGGTCGACTTTGCCTTTCATCCCTCAGGGTCGATAAATTAAGTACCAGTTGTGTACGGGGGTCGATCTAATCGACTGGCCCCACCCAGAAAATTTCGGGCCTTGTGTCTAGAGTAGAAAAGAAATGATAGCACGCTCGGAAAAATATTTAGTGGCTTTGCATCTATCATTACGTTCTGAGTTCAAATTCCGCCGAGGTCGACTTTGCCTTTCATCCTTTCGGGGCCGATAAAATAAGTATCAATTGAAAACTACGGTCGATATAAATGACTTATCCCCTTCGTCCGAAATTGCTGGCTTCGTGCCAAAATTTGAAATGAGAATCTTTTTCATAAATTAATGTGACAAGCTGGCAGAATCGTTAGCAAGCCGGACAAAATGCTTAGCAACATTTCTTCCGATTTTGCGTTCTGAGTTCAAATGTTGCCGACCTCGACTTTGTCTTTCATCCTTTCGTATGGGTGGAGGTGGGGGTGGAATGATAAAATCAGAAGAAGTCGAGAAACTGGGATTAATGCAACCGACTTACCCCCACCCCTCCCAAATTGCTGGCCTTGTGCCAAAATCTGAAACCGATATTTTTGTAAATTGATTTATAAATACACATACACGTACGTGCACGCGCATACACACGCATACACACGCATACACACACATACACACGCATGCACACACATACGCACATGCAAATTTAAAAGGTTCATGATAACACACACACACGCGCACATGTAAATTTATAGGTTCATACTCACACACACACACACACACACACACACATCCTTACCTACATACGGCCTGTGTCTTATCTACAAATTCTAAATTTGCATATCTCAAACTATTAATTGAACCACTATTATTGTGAGCGATTTGATATCAATATGGCGAACAGCACAGATATCGACATCATCATCATTATTATTATTATTATTATTATTATTATTATCAGCATAAGAGTCGTAATGCCTTCCTTTTTACATTTGACTAGCAGCTGCAGGCCAATTGAGAGGACATATCTGCTGGTGTTGTTTTTATGCGTAAAAGCTTATAATGCCACACTGTTCGACATTACACTTCATAGTGAGATATTTCAGAATGGAAAATGGAACCGAACCAATTGTTCTGGTTTTAAATTGAAAATTCTCCATCATATTTGTTTTGTAGTTGGAACCAAATCAAAGAATACGTAATGTTCTCTCTTTAAATGAGCTTTTTCTCTAGTCTCAATGGGTAACAATCATAGGCCTATATTCTTTCATTCCTTTATTCTTTCATTGTGTCTATCTATCTATCTGCCTGCCTGCTTACCTCTCTGTCTGTCTATCTATCTAACTATCTATTTATTTGCATGCGCACACACACGTCCATACATCCACACTCACACACGTCTACACACGCACACACATGCACACACAGGCACATGCACATACACAGATATATTGATAGCACACATATTTCCACACGCATACATACATAAATACATATATATATATATACATAAATACATATATACGTACATACATACATACATACATACACACACACATACATACATACATACATACGTACATACATACATGCATGTATACATACATGAGTACGTTCGTACTCACGTTTATAAACGCATGCATATATTATGGCATTATAATTTACAACACACATACATACACACATATACACTCACACACAGAGGTATAATGGTGTTGATTAAAGAGGTGAGTGTGTTTATAGTACAGGATTAAAAAAAAGCCCTCAGAGATTCACGGCTTTCACTATTGAGTAATATATATCTCCGATACAGAATTTATTAGATTGTCAGTAATTTGATTCCGAGGCAGTTTGAAAGTCGTCATTGCATCCATTAAAGAAATGAAGGAATAAATTGCACCAGTTTAACAGAGTCAGCCCAACCTATGTCAACTTTGATGCGCTAATCTTCCTTAAATCGACATGAAAACCAAGATTTTCAGTATGAGAAAATTTCACAACTCGTTTAATCAAAATCTGTCTTTTATTATAGTTCATGCTTGCACGGGTGCCGTCAAGATATATCAACGGGAAATCACGAGACTTGGAGTTATTAATTGGAAACAGATTGACTGAGTTTGGCTGCACGAAACACAATAATGGACGTCTCTCTTGCAGATTTTTACTTGATTAGGTTTCATGTTAGCATTAAAAAGAGACGTGTTTGTTGTAGTTGTACCAATGATAAATGTGTTGGACAGTTAAACGGTGATAAGTTAGTAGGAAGAGAAACAGATAAGCGTCTTGGTAAACCGAGATTATGACATGGAGACAAGTTCAATCCCAGCTGGTAGATGCTTCACATCTTCTTTTTTCTTGTTTCAGTCTTTGAAATGTGGCCATGCTGGGGTACAGCTTTGAAGGGTTTATTCCAACAAATCGGCCCCAGTACTTATTTATTTTTTTAAAGTTAAATTCTTATTCAATCGGCGTCTTTTGTCGAACTGCTAAATTAACACTGGTTCTCAAATGGTGTGGCGACAAAAATAAAGATATGCACACAAGTACACTCACACACATACACACAAACACACGCGCGCATACGACACACACATTCATTGTATATGCGCATTATACAAACAGTTTCTGTGTGTATGTGTGTGTGCATATATATACGTATATATATATGTGAGTGTGTGTGTATCTATGTGTACATTTCTGTATGCATGTTCGTCTTCTACTATTCCTACTCTCTCCCAGCGCAGAAACACACTAAAGTCATAAATTTAGATCCCCCCACAACATATATCGTTAATATCCTCATCAGTTGACTCCGGACTATTGTCTAGTTATCTATTTACTAGATCTTTTCACTTGAAGTTGTCGCAGACTAATGTCGCTCTGTGGTTAGATACATTGTCTTCCATCGGACGAATCTTGGTAAGAAAGGCTCTGCCAGTACTGGTTGACACACCTTCTTCTTCTTCTTCTTCTTCTTCTTCTTCTTCTTCTTCTTCAGGTCACTACCTGGAATCGAACTCGGAATTTTGGGCTTAGTAGCCCGAGCTCTTAACCACTACCCCATATACTGTAGGAATGAGAACCCAGGTTCGAAATTTCCTCAAGACACCCGATGAAGGATGGGGGGTATATATCAGCCGAAACGTCGTGTTAACAACAAACATGATGAAGACAAATATCCGTCAAATGTAAATAATGTAAATAATGTAAATAATTCCTCGTCTCTTAAATATAGAACTGTATTAAAAAGGATTTATTTTATGATATTTAAATGAATTTTCCTTTCAATTGCATTTTACTAATATTCATTTTTTATTTTTTTGTTTTCTGTTTTACGACAGTGGCTTCGAGATAACAATAGAGCCCCCAAACAGAGACTTTACAAATAAGTTTCACTCAAAACCACACTAAACCGGCTTAAAAAAAGAGAAGGACACTTTGTATAATGTAATCTTGAGACATAAAATGGGATCATGACGGTTGGAACGACTTTGTGTCAAGGGTCTGCTCTACCAGGGATGACTTGGAGTTAAACAATAACAGTAACAGATTGAAAAATTGTTCTCATTTAAAGTTAAACGTCATTTTTTTCCATTTTTGATTTCCAATATCGATGTTTCATTGGTCGATTAAGCATTTTCTTAATGTATTCTCTTATGGTACACTCAATGTCATCTCTCTCCCTCTGTGTGTATATATATATATATATATATATATATATATATATATATATATATATATATATATATATATATATATATATATACACATATATATATAATGTATATACATACACACATATGAATGCGTGTGCATGTATGTGTGTATGTGTGCCTCTGTGTGAATATGTGTGAAGGCATATGGACAAGTGGTTAGTAAATAGTCACATAAAGATATTACTATGTGAATATATATGTATGTATACATCTTTGTATAGGTTTAATTGTAGATCTCATTGTATCTTTTAAGATGTATTCAAGATATACGTTTCTAATATATATATATGTATTCTTTTATTCTGTATTCTCTTACATGTTTCAGTCATTTGATTGCGGCCATGCCGGAGCACCGCCTTAAAGGTTTTTTTTAGTCAAAGAAATTGACTTATTTTGTAAGCCTAGTACTTATGCTATTGGCCTCTTTCCCGAACACACCAACACCAGTTGACAAACGATGGTGTGTTGGCAGCTGGGACAAACACAGACACAAAGACACATACACATAATACACCCCCTCCCACACACACACATATATATCTATATCTATATA
>NC_068982.1:138456000-138458500 GCF_001194135.2 Octopus bimaculoides
CCTCTTAAAGAGTACAAAAATGTTCGAATCCCACCCCCGTTAGGGGGAGGGGCACAAAAATAGTCTAGAAAGACTATTCAGAGTTCACAAAATAAAATAAAATGTTTCAACAAAATGCCGCAATGGCCAGCAACTACAATAATTTTTGTAATTATTCCCCGGTAGAACCGGGAAATAAAATAGTTCAACAATTTTTCTACAATAATTTCTTCGTTCAACAGCAAAAAATCCAATAACAACAACAAAACGCTTACCAGGAGCCAGTAAAAACTACCTCTTCACTGTAGTGAGGGAAGCAAGCTTCTTACCACACAGCCACGCATACGCCTATATATATATATGTATGTGTGTGTGTGTGTTTGTGTGTGCGTGTGTGTGCATGTATATATACACATATATATTTTACTGGTATCTGGTAATATCACTGTTCGTTCTTATCTGCTTGTTGCTTTGATATTACTTCTGTCTTGACTTCAATATTATATGATCAGTCATCTCTTTATATAACTGCTTTTGAATTCAGTTTTGTTCTCTATATTTCAATGTTTTTTTTCCTTGATGGTTGATGTGTTTTCCCGCCCATTATTCTGTGTTTTACTTTTATGCATCGTGTTCAAAGTTTGAAACGTATTCGTTATTACAATATAATGTGTATGTATCAGGTGTCAGAAAGTCTATTACGTATATATTTATATCATGTTTGTATTTGAATTTAAATATTTAATGTATCTTTAACGATTTATTTCGACAATGGCACATTTTTATTTTTGTGTACAACTTTCTAATCACATCGTTGCTAACGTTTGCTTATCTACTCGTATAAATAATTAATTAGTTAGTTAGATGTATTATTTAGTTGTAAAACTTTGATAAGTCATAACTGAATTATATTAGGCTGATCACAGTAATTATACAACATCAAAGTTCTTATAATCTCGCAGAATTCAGATCTCTGGTTTATAATTTTTGCTATTTCTTTCCATTAGTAAGCAGTAACGAAATTCTATATCTAAGCGTTTCAGCAGAGCCTTGCATTTAGTCATGTGTGAAAATCATCAATGTAGTTTATTTTCAATTTTTACTCACATTTGTGATAGTAAAAGAAGGCCCTTGCTTTCTCATGGTCGCATATAAAACTATTTGTTACTCTGAAGTATACTGTGTATAGGTTATACTGATCTTTATTTTACAAGTAAGAATGGAGTATGGGTATTTTTGGTCCCTAGTTGACCTCATCGGTGAAATACATTCTAACTAAGCTTGTTCAGTTATGCTAGTAAGGGACGGAAATAAAAGGATATACAAGCAAATTGTCATTACAATCCCTTAAAAAACGAAATGGAGAAAGTGTCAAGAGATAAGGATCTCAAATTGAAATATACAAGATAAGGGACATGAAAGTTGAAACAGGACCAATAATACTTGAAGCACCGAAGGCGGCGAGCTGATAGAAACGTTAGCATGCCGGGCAAATTACTTAGCGGTATTTCATCTGTCTTTTATGTTCTGAGTTCAAATTCCGCCGAGGTCGATTTTGCATTTCACTTTTCGGGGTCGATAAATTAAGTACCACTTATGTACTGGGGTCGATCTAATCGACTGGCCCCTTTCCTCCCCAAAATTTCGGGCCTTGTGTCTAGTGTAGAAAAGAATCGTTAGTACGCTGGCTAAATGCTTAGCAGTATCTCGTCTGTCTTTACGTTCTGAGTTCAAATTCCGCCGAGGTCGACTTTGCCTTTCATCCTTTCGAGAGTCGATAAATTAAGTACCAGTTACGCACTGAGGTCGATCTAATCGACTGGCCACCCTCCTCCTCAAAAATTTCAGACCTTGTGCCTAGAGTAGAAAAGGATATTACTACATAAAAATGTGAACCACGAACTTGTACAAGTGGCAATTTAGTTAGACGTTATTACACAGTCCTTGTGGCATATATCGTATACGATCGTCGCACAACGTCAAAACATATAACATCGACCTCATAGCATATAGGAAATGCAAACATTACCCAATACAAAAATAACACGAATCATATTACTTATGCATCATACAACAAACGAAAGATGAAAATAATACTAGAGACAAAAAAAAAAAAAAAACGAAAATTCCAAACAATGTAGTATGGGAACGTATTTTTTCCCTCCATTATCAAAATATCATATAATACTTCACACAACGCCGCAGTATGAAGGTGCACCTGGTGATTCAGCAGAAACTTAGGAAGTTGTTGAAAACCTAACAATGATGGCTTCTTAAGTTACATCCATACCTCATATTGGCTTCAAATTTTGGCACAAGGCCAGCAATTTCGTGGTGGGAAGTAAGTCGATTACACTGAGTTCAACAGGTACTTATTTTATCGACGCCACTATATGTATGTATGCATGTATGTATGCATGTATGTATTTATTTATTTAATAATTTAAATTCTTCTTCTGAAGAAGATGGTTTCTAACAAAGATACACTGGTCCATCTTTGGAATGAAGATAACGAAAAAAA
>NC_068982.1:138458510-138459684 GCF_001194135.2 Octopus bimaculoides
TATCGATGTATGTATGTACGTATGTATGTATGTGTGTGTGTATGTATTATGTATGCATGTATGTATGTATGTATGTCATTATTCAGTTTTCTTGCCAATAGAGATTTATTGCCAATGAAGATTTCTTGCCAATAGAGAAAGTGTTGGTTTCTAACCTTGATCCGAGGCTCCTTCATTGGAATTTCGACATCAACAACACGGTACCTTTTTATATGTATGTATGTATATATGTAAGTACAGATTTGTATGTTTTATGTATGTATTCTAATGCATATAGTTGCATATCTAGACATGTATGTATGTATATGTGCATGTGTGTTTCCGTGCACGCACATACATGTGTATGTATGCACATGCGCATGACACCACATGATCCACTTACCTAATATATACACAACTTTATGAATGTTCACACAAACTTAAAAAATATACACACACTTATAAGCACACACAATCACAACACTGTAAAATGTTTGATGCGAAAATACGAAATAAATATGAGCAACTCCGCAACCAGTGCACATACATGCAGATACGAACTATCAAGTGTTGACACTTAAAATGTAAAATGCAGATGTGTATTTATCTGTACGGGTGTAGAAAATTCAAATCGAGTCTAATTTAATCGAAATTTGATGCAACGGTGATAATAATTCAAAAGTTGCCCCCTCCTAGCGTATATTCGTTTCTTTAACCTAAATATTGTGTTATTCTACTGTGATCTGTAATTTTATCGTGTTTTCGTCCCAGATAGAGAAGAACGTCAATATTCCATGTAACAAGGTTGACAGTTATTGAGTGCAGGAGTGGCTGTGTGGTAAGAAGCTTGATTCCTAACCACATGGTTCCGGGTTCTGTCCCACTGCGCGGCACTTTGGGCAAGTGTCTTCTGCTATGTATGTATTTGTGTGTCGGTGTTTGTCCCCCCACTATCGTTTGACAACTGATGTTGGTGTGCTTACGTTCCCGAAGGGACCGATAGAATACGTACTAGGCTAACAAAAAGTAAGTCCTGGGGTCGATTTGTTCGACTAAAGGTGGTGCTCCAGCATGGCCACAGTCAAATGACTGAAACAAGTAAAGGATATATATATATATATATATATATATATATATATATATATGTATAAGACATATATATATATATATGTATAAGACGCCACATTTAGTTGGC
>NC_068982.1:138460242-138462126 GCF_001194135.2 Octopus bimaculoides
ATATATATATATATATATATATATTGGGTTGTCAGGAAAGTTCGTGCCGATTTTTAAAGGAACTTGCCATTACGTTTTTAATAAACCAAATATGAACCATTTTGTTGCACAATGCATATATATGTATATATGTATGTATGTATGTATGTATGTATGTATGTATGTATGTATGTATGTATGTATGTATATAATGTATATACACTCGCACTTTTTGTTCAAGTGATGCTGTCAATGAAAGGAAAATTATAAATTTCTTCAAAAGATTTTTTCTTATAGAAAGGTGTGAAAAATATTGTTATCATCGTTAACCAGACAGAAACAAATTTAATATCTTCAACAAAAGAAGCAGCGGTAACAGTATCAGCAGCAGTAGAACAACATGAAAAGTATAAACAGCAAGTACAAGCCACTTCAAGATGAGTTTGAAGGAATGTGAACAGCTAAGAGAGTAACTGCTATCCCAGACGTTGAGCCCGCTTTGCACACGTCAGCGAATTTACTATTTGGTTTTCTAATATAAGAACGATAGTTCGTAAGTGGGCTATGAAGAAGTTTTGTGTCAGTTACTGAGGAGGCGTAGCAATGTAGAAACACGTGTTTACAACCGATGTCTCCACTTATAACCAAGCGTAGTGTATTTTTGTTATTGCTGTTGCAATAATTTGTTGTTTCTGTTATTTCTGCTACATGGCGGTCGTTCATATTGTTGGTCAGCTTCGTGTAAGTCTTGTTGGAGAATACCTATGAGCGGAAGCGTTCTATCCGTGACCATCCAACTTTTATAGTAGTAGTATGTTGTCGATAAGGACACTTTTCGCGGCGGACGTCTTTCTATGTTTGAGTGTACAGTTGTATTTCAATCGCGTTTTGTTTGTGGACGATTTTCGACTCTTCTCAAGGAATGAAAACTAGATTGATTATTAATATAAAAGTATTTATTCCTTGATGTAGTAAAAGACACTCACACACACACACACACACACACACACATACACACACACACACACAATGGAGTTCAAAATAAAGTATGGTGTACTTATAAAAAGAAGAAAGATTATGTCATAGAGCGAGGTAATGTTACTTGGCGGGGAAAGTAATTAAGGCCATTGAGAAGAATGGCATACAAGTCTATAGGAATATTGCCATAAGTCTACAAGATCAAGGAGATTGAAATGAAGGAATTATTTGGAAGAAGATATTAGAGAAGATTTAAATTAGTGTTAAAGACTAAATTAAATTGAAGAAACATGATATTAGCAATAAACACTTGGGTGGTATAAGTAATGAGGTATGAGATACGAGACATGAGACATGGGTACTAAAATGCGATATGAATGAAGACCAGAAGCTAGAAAGATGGATACGGAAACATACACACACACACACATACATACACACATTTACGCACATACATAATATACACACATGTATATGTATAAATAAGTCATACATAGATACATGTTATGTTATATATCATGTATATATATATGCAAGCGTAGGTGTGGTTGTGATAAGAAGTTTGCTTCCCGACCACATGGTTCCGGGTTCAGTCCTGTTTCGTGGCACCTTGGGCAGGTGTCTTCTACTATAGCCTCGTGCCGACCAACGCCATGTGAGTGGTTTTGGCAGACGGAAACTGAAAGAAGCATGTCGTATATACATCTATGCGTGTGTCTCTGTGCTTGTGTTTATCCCCGCCACACCGCTTGACAATCTCCGTAACGCAGCAGTTCGTCAAAAGAGAACCGATAGAATCTGTAGCAGGTTTTTAAAAAAAGTTCTGGGGTTGATACATTCACCTATGATAAAAATTCTTCAAGGCGGTCTCCCAGCATAGTCACAATCCCAATGATTGAAATAAGTAAAGAATGAAGGATATATATA
>NC_068982.1:138464046-138464501 GCF_001194135.2 Octopus bimaculoides
ATATATATATATATATATAGGTTATGAGCGATAGTGGTGTCAATTAGACCCAGAAGTTTCAAGTAATGCTGAGTAAGTGCTATGGATAGACCATAGTTAAGCTACAGGTTCGGTGATTATGCGAATAAGGTGTCCAACGTAGGTCATATACCAGCGTGTGAATATAAGGATTTACTTTTCGTAACGTGATAAAAAACCAAGGTTGTGTATATTTTAGAACGTTTATAAATAGAAGGTCTTACAGCTGTTTCCAGGAGATTTATTATATTCCTTCATCGATGGATCTACAAATGCAATATCCCTGCATATCTCACATCTATTCTCATTCCTCCAATTCACTCTTTATTTCCTATCTTAACTAAATTAACTATTGCTTAACCATCCTCTCACACAGTCTCCGATGCAGGAATATAATAAATATCCTGGAAACAGGATATATCTATATATATATATAT
>NC_068982.1:138464927-138466093 GCF_001194135.2 Octopus bimaculoides
ATATATAGAAATATATGTATATAGATATATATGTATGTATACACACACACACACACACACACACACACACACACGCACACACATGTATATGTTTTGTATTGGTAAGAGAGGTATGAAGTTGAATGTATGAGCTGAAGACTTTTCGAAAGCTTTCTCACAAATGCGTCTGTGTTACAGCAGCAACCAACGGCCTTCAAAATAATTCTTTCAGTTTAAACGATATAACATAATTATAGCACATTGAATGAAACGACGGTCATATAACGTATGCGTTCTTCATGAGAGCCACTCAACGTGGCGACTTTCACACGAAGATAAAGTAATATTTGTCACAGAAGCATTTCAATAAAATAGCGAGAAAATGCAAATCCATTGGGACTTTATCGATTTTTACTAGACATAAGAGTTCCACAACGAAGACTTGCAAAACTTCTGCATAATGTTATACAAACACAATTCCGCAAAAATCCCCAAGGCAATATAAACTATAAGAAAAAATAAATAAATAAAAGAACGGTAATAGAAGGAAGAGAAGAGGAAGGAGTCTAAATCTATTGAGGATGATATCTATAATGGTATTTATAATTATTTAGCAATTCGAGGAGAATGTACGGAAAAGAAGGCCACGTCTCTGAACACTTATTGTAATTTACAATAAACTCCATTTATTATACGATTATAAATGAGTATGAATGAATTAACTATCAACATCAATAATATTTCATGCTGTTATCATATATCATTTTAGTTTTATTTCGATATGATACTATTGTTTTTGTTGTTGTTAAATGTCCATTATATTGTGTTATGAGTGCAAATAAGAAAAAATTGCTATCATTTTTACCTAAAAACACACGCACGCACACTCAAGCGCGTGCGCACACACACATAAACAGATACACACATATATATCTAAACATTGATAGATAACCAATGATTATGAAAAGCATAAACCATTTCTTGGTGAGAGATGTGATCACCAAAGTTCAAGTAATATGAATACACACACACACACACACACACACACACACACACATATATATATTGATAATAATAATAATATGACAACAAAAGAAGGAATGAGACCGCGATATTATGTAAATAGAGGAATTTATCTGTAAATATATAATATAGGACAATAAGTTAGTTGTCATAATAATAATCAG
>NC_068982.1:138466427-138471296 GCF_001194135.2 Octopus bimaculoides
AGGGAAGGGAGCACTCCGTCGGTTATGACGACGAGGATCCCAGCTGATACGATCAACGGAACGGCCTGCTCATGAAATTAACGTGCAAATGACTGAGCAATCCACAGACACGTGTACCCCTAACGTAGTTCTCTGGGAGACTCAGCGTGACACATGGCGTGTCAAGGCCGGCCCTTTGAAATACAGGTACTACTCATTTTTTGCCAGCTGAGTGGACTGAAGCAACGTGAAATAAAGTGTCTTGCTCAAGGACACAACGCGTCACCGGGAATCGAATTCACGAACTTACGATCGTGAGCTGAATGCCCTAACCACTAAGCCGCGCGCCTTCACTGATATATATATATATTATACATATATACATACATACATATATACATACATACATATATACATATTTATGCATATATCTATCTATCTATATATATATCATATATACGTACATGCACACACACACACACACACACACACACACACATACATATACGCAAACATTTATTTGACTCAGATATATATTCTTACGTACAAGCTTACCTTTACAGAATCACACGTGTATGTACGCATCACGCGCTATGAAACCCATACATATTAAAGATCTGTCAGAGGCTACAGCAAAATCTGGCTTTCGCTTGCCATTATAACCCTTTTTCTGATGATACTGAGTGTTTTCGCTGTACTCGAACAAATGATTTAAGAGGAAAATCTCGTAGAAACTACAATCCTTACTACTTAACCTTTCTTGAATCGGCTGACCTGGAGACAATGAGAGAGTAATCTCTAACGTAGTCGCTCAACCGGTTTGCAACCGGCCCCCAATTCACAGCTCATCTTTTAAAAAAGGAGGAGGAGGAGGAGGCGCATATTGAATAATGTAGACTTAGGCGTAGGAGTGGCTGTGTGGCTTGCTAACGAACCACATGGTTCCGGGTTCAGTCCCACTGCGTGGCACCTTGAGCAAGTGTCTTCTACTATAGCCTCAGGCCAACCAAAGCCTTGTGAGTGGATTTGGTAGACGGAAACTGAAAGAAGCCTGTCGTATATATGTATATGTATATATATATATGTGTGTTTGCCCCCCCCCCCCAACTTCGCTTGACAACCGATGCTGGTGTGTTTACGTCCCCATAACATAGCGTTTCTGCAAAAGAGACCGATAGAATAAGTACTAGGTTTACAAAGAATAAGTCCTGGGGTCGATTTGCTCGACTAGAGGCGGTGCTCCAGCATAGCCACAGTCAAATGACTGAAACAGGTAAAGGAGTAAACGAGTAAACGAGTATGCCTGAAGGATATGGGATGTGAGGATCACGATTACTACATCTTTGAACACAGGGTCTGTTCGATGACACCTGACTTAGGGTAAACATCAAGAATCGATATTTCTTGCATGTTCAAGAAAAAGGAACGCCACAAAACATAAGCCTGAGTTAAAGGGAAGTTTATAACCGTAGGTCATAGGCACATGTCTTTTAGGTATATAAGGCGGTCTTTAGTATCAATACACCTCATGTAAAATTTAAACTAAAAATGAAGGTAATAAAAACTGATTTGCTATTAAATGCGGGTTTCATGAAAAACTCAATGTCTCCTTCAGCAACAAAAGTAGGTAAGATACAATTACAACAAGGATGGGAAAATTAAACTAAAGGAAGGGCTAGCAACTGCATCAGCATCGAGAAATGTTGGTCGTTATATTGTCAGCTTCCTCTCTGGAGGACACAGGTCACACATACATTCCTATCATCGATTATGTACTAAGGTAAAAAACACGCAAGTTTTTGAACTAGCAATTCAGTAGTTCGCCGGCGTGATAGAAATAGCCACCAAAACTCCCTCGGAGCAAATCCTACAGGCTTCATAAAAGGTCTACATTGGAAAATGTAGCCGCAGATATTCTGTATCTGGTTGTGGCTGGAATGTTTTTGGTCACAGGCCTGTTGGGACAGGGATGAACCAGAAATCAAACAACAACAACAACAACAACAACAACAACAACAACAACAACAACAGGGACAACAATACAAACAAACAAACAAAATCCACGCCAGCGAAACGATTGTTTTGTGCCAAGTATTTGAAGGAGAGACTGGTCCTTAATCAAAACCCAAATGTTTTCTTCCAACTTCACAGAAACATTGCTATCAACTCTTAAGATGTCTTGAAGATAACAACGCGAATTTGCCAAGGGCCCCGATTCCGAACCAGTTCATGTCAAAGTATCTAATTTTGCTGTATAGCTGCAGGTCATCTCTGGTCAAGCAGATCAAAAAACCAAAAGCCTTCTAGCCGTGACCACTTCCACTTTAAAAAAAAGTTATTAAAGGTTACATTATTATATAAAGTGTGCTTTAATTTTTGAAGATTGAAGGGCGTTTTTTAGTCAGACATGCCTGTTATTTCTAGCAGGTCAAGTTGCCGCATTGACGCTAGCTCGTTGGCTCATTCAACAGAAGTCTGAAGAGTTATATAAAAGAAATTAGTCAGCATCTTGAGTCAGCTATTTCGTTCGTCCTTTCTCCATGCCTTTTTCAACCACTAGAGGTTTGTATTTGCGACACTTATGGAGGCGATTCTCCGAAATAATGGTTTATATAATTAATTAATACAATCACTAAAGTAATACAATTAATTTGCAAACAATTGCAAGGTTACTTACTTAATAATAACTAATATATTTCAATTAGACTAATTGCTTGATCGACACATAGTACAGTGAACCTTCACTTGATCCTCTCCAGTGATTATCTGGGAAGAAGAAATTGGATGCCATAATTATGGTCGTCGAAGGAGAATTTAGAATTGATGCTGTAACAGTGTGAAACTAAAAGAGATATGTAGGAAACTGGTCGGTTGACTGTAAAACTAAAGTGATATTAATTGCTAGTAGAGACATCGTATTTCATTATGCAACCATGGTACACAACCAAGTGTATTAAAGGCTTATAAGTCAGCACAGTGTCCTACTTGTGTTAGCAGTGCCCTTCAGTAATGTTTTAAATTATTTCTACAGACTTTCTATAAAAACTAGAGCCGACACTGAAAGTTATGAAGTTTCCTGTACGAATACGTCTATGTAAACAATGGGATCGAAGATAGAAAAATCGTGGCACTCCGTCGGTTACGACGACGTGGCTTCCAGTTAATCCGATCAACAGAACAACCTGCTCGTGAAATTAACGTGTAAGTGGCTGAGTACTCCACAGACACGTGTACCCTTAATGTAGTTCTCGGCGAGATTCAGCGTGACACAGAGTGTAACAAGGCTGGCCCTTTGAAATACAGGTACAACAGAAACAAGAAGAAAGAGTGAGGGAAAGTTGTGGTGAAAGAGTACAGCAGGATTCGCCACCACCCCCTGCCGGAGCTCGTGAAGCTTTAGGTGTTTTCGCTCAATAACCACTCACAATGCCCGGTCTGGGAATCGAAACCGCGATCCTACCACTGCATGTCCGCTGCCGTAACCACTGGGCCATTGCACCACCACAGTTAGAAAAATAGGCAATGGGTGTATATGAACATTTCAGGAGTGTTTTGCTCTTTCTTTAGCGCTACATCGAGCTCATTTACCATTTCCGAACACATTGCTTAAATATTCACCAACTGGATACACCAAACATGTCAAACATATACCTGGCAACTGGTACATATATAGTAATTGCTGGTAGGGACACCATATTGTGTTGTGAAACCATAATCTTTTCTACTCTAGGCACAAGGCCCGAAAGTTTTGGGGAGGGGGGGGCAGTCGATTTATCGACCCCACTACGCAACTGGTACTTAATTTATCGACTCCGAAAGGATGAAAGGCAAAGTCGACCCCGGCGGAATTTGAACTAAGAACGTAGCGACGGGCGAAATACCGGTAAGCATTTCGTCCGGCGTGCTAACGATTTTGCTAGCTCACCGCTTTACCACAATAATAATCTTTTTTACTCTAAGCACAAGGCCCAACATTTTTGGGGAGTGGGGGCCAGTCGATTAGATCGACCCAGTCTGTAACGATTAGATCGACCCCACTACGCAACGGGTACTTAATATATCGACCACGAAAGGATGAAAGGCAAAGTCGACCTCGGCAGAATTTGAACTCAGAACATACAGACAGACGAAATACCGCTAAGCATTTCGCCCAGCGTGCTAACGTTTCTTATTTCTTTATTTCTTTATTGCCCACAAGGGGATAAATATAGAGGGGACAAACAAGGACAGACAAAGGGATTAAGACGATTACATCAACCACAATGCATAACTGGTACTTATTTTATCGACCCCGAAAGGATGAAAGGCAAAGTCGACCTCGACAGAATTTAAACTCAAAACATACAGACAGACGAAATAACGCTAAGCATTTCGCCCGGCGTGCTAACGTTTCTGCCAGCTCACCGCCTTGTTACTAAAATATTACATGATGTCTGGTTGCTTATTACAAAATGCAACAGCGTTACGCCGTTACGACCATCATTTCTTTCAGAAGCTGAGGCCAAGAAGATTTTGAAGCCTTAATGGGATCTGGAATGCTATTGTTCCTAAAGTAAGCACTGAGGATTAATGAAATGCGAAAAGCTATTAATACTAAGGAATAATAATAATAATTCATCAGTGACACACACAAACACAAGCGCTCGCGTAGACACAGGTACGAGCGCGCACAAATATGAAATATGTACATATATATATATATATATATATATATATATATGAATATATATGTCATACGGAAATTGCAACTACTTATTACGTATATATATATAGGTAATTTGTAGTTGCAATTTCCGTATGACATTCTTAATGTATTTAAACATACAATTTTAATTTATCGTATAATTTCTCTTCTGTTTGTATTCCTGAATATATCTGTAGCACATTAAT
>NC_068982.1:138471740-138472419 GCF_001194135.2 Octopus bimaculoides
TATACATATGTATATATATCTGTAAATACATTCATACACACACACACACACACACACGCACACACACATATATCTATATACATATAAATATGATAATGATAATGATGATGATGATGTTAATAATAATAATAATAATAATAATAATAATAATAATAATAATAATAATGATAATAATAATAATAATAACAGGTTATGAATACGTTTCTGTACACATGAAACACTGAAATAGACATTAATTCAACTAGAAAGAAAGGCTTTCGATTTCAAGATCCAGAAAGTTCAACCGCAGTTCACCATTTTGGATTTTATTTCAGCACAGTTTTAGCTACCATTTCTTTCCAATTCTTCTATATTGGTTTATATATCAGACAGAAATTGTAACAGTCTTCTTGCGCATGGATTCAGATTTTTCTCCAGCGGCCATCATGCATCTCTTTGACGTGACCTCTTACATAACTTGTCTTCGTCATGTTAGTTTGCACAAGAAGTTCAGATAACCTCCATTATTCTGAAAGAACCGAATATATATATTTTGCCTACATGAACATACTGGAAAAAGGTGTATGCATACCTCACAAGTAGGTAAACACACACACGCAAACGCACGCACAAACACGCACACGCACACACGCACACACACACACACACACACACACACACACACACACACACACACACA
>NC_068982.1:138472940-138475440 GCF_001194135.2 Octopus bimaculoides
ATTATATATATATATATATATTATATATATATATTATATATATATATATATATATGTAAACACAGGTCTTTGTATTTATATATACATAGCGACAAATAATTGTATTTACAAAGTTTCTCACAAGCATATCGTACATCGTACATCATACATACATACATACATATATATATACACAGATATATATTACATTACATTATATATACATATAATTTTACTCACATGTGCACACAAATATTCGGCTTAAGAAATGCATAACTATATTCGTACACATATATACCTACGTCCCAAACAGAAATATATGCGTGGTTAACCACACACACACACATACCTCTCTCACACATATATGTAAGTGTATATACAAATGTAAAACATTATATATATATATATTTATACAAAAATATGCATGTGTATGTACATACAGATTAAAAGCTTTCTTCCTTTATGTATGTATGTGTGTGTGAATATGTTTGTGTGTGTCTATGTATGTATTGATATAGGCCAACTCCCAATAGACATTGGAAATGCATTAAAGCATTTCCTCTAATGTTATTTTATCATCCTCTAAAACCTCTTATATAATAGACAACTGGAGACAAGACAAAACATACAATGTAACATCGTTGAACAATGGATAGCCTGAAGATAAGGTCAGATGGTCTTGAAACGTTGATAGTATGGGTTAGAGGAAACTAATATGGAAACTCTCATTGAGGCAAACCATCAGAAAATATGAGAACATATATAACGGAACGAATAAGTTATTGTCAAAGAAAAGCTGCTACCAGCTGTGCAAATGCGTATAGACACACTACCGTGCACCCAAATGTACACAGCAAGATACATATACATATATACATATAGATACACTCACATGTACTTGACACACTACCATGCATCCAAATGTGCACAGTGAGATACATATACATATATACATATAAATACGTACACATGTATTTGTTTGCAAAGATGCATGAGTGTGTGTATGTATGCATATGTATATATATATATACATGGTGTTTCAAAAGTCGCCATACATAGGAATAATTTATCTTTTTATAAGAAACAGTTTGTAAGAACAGTTTCTTTTTTTTATTTAACATCTGGTAATGCGTGTGCAAATGAGTTGGTGATGCGTTCCTTCAAATGATTTATGTCTTTTATCTTTCTTATTTCTCTATTGCCCACAACGGGCTAAACATAGAGGGGACAAACAAGGACAGACAAAGGGATTAAGTCGATTACATCGACCCCAGTGCGTAATTGGTATTAATTTATCGAACCCGAAAGGATGAAAGGCAAAGTCGATCTCGACGGAATTTGAACTCAGAACGTAATGGCAGACGAAATACTGCTAAGCATTTCGCCCGGCATGCTAACGTTTCTGCCAGCTCGCCGCCTTAAAATGTCTTATCTTTCTGCGATACACCATGCCTTTCAAATGCCTCCAAAGATAGAAATTAAGAGGGGTCAGATCAGGGAATCAAGGGGATCTTATAAACCGTTTCTTATAAAAAAAAAAAATTTCCTATGTATGGAGACTTCTGAATCACCCTGTAAATGTGTGTGTGTGTGTGTGGAGAGAGAGAAAGAGAGAGAGAGAGGAAATACAGAAAATATCAGTTTGAACTTAGAGCGTAAAAACTTGAAAGAAATATGGCAAAGCATTTTATTCGATGCTCTACCGATTCGGCCAACTAATAGCATTCAATATTTGTTTCTGATTTAAGCACAGGGCCAGCAACTTTAAGGAAAAAGGTTAAGTTGATACTATCAACAACAGTGGATCTTTGTAGTTATTGTCACTGCATGTCGAAATCTTAAAAAAATGTTCGATGTATCATATAGATGTAATTTTTGACACTGAATTTGTTATTCATTTATTCCAGAAAAACTTTGGGAAAATGCTACAGGTGTTCAAAGTTTGATAATTTTCAGAATCTTTAGCCAATCAGAAACAGCGCGTTCGCTGCCTCTTCCATCATCTGTCACAGTAGCGAGGAAGAGGTGGTGGGGAGCACCGGCATGTCAAAATATTAAACTAGCTATAGTAAACAGTGGATTGGCTAAAATACCCAAATTTTGCAAATTTTAAAAGCCAATAACATTTTAATTATGAATTTATAGGAAAACTGAATTTCATTTTCAGAATTAGTTGTTGTTGTTGGCACTCCGTCGCTTACGATGTCAAGGGTTCCAGTTGATCCGATCAACGGAACAGCCTGCTCGTGAAATTAACATGCAAGTGGCTGAGCACTCCACAGACACGTGTACCCTTAACATAGTTCTCGGGGATATTCAGCGTGACACAGTGTGACAAGGCTGACCCTTTGAATTACAGGAACAACAGAAACAGGAAGTAAGAGTGAGAGTAAGTTGTAGTGAAAGAGTACAGCAGGGTTCGCCACCATCCCCTGCCGGTGCCTCGTGGAACTTTAGGTGTTTTGGCTCAATAAACACTCACAACGCCCGGTCTGGGAATCGAAACCGCGATCCTGTGACT
>NC_068982.1:138477358-138478970 GCF_001194135.2 Octopus bimaculoides
CACACACACACACACACACACACACACACACACACACACACACACACACACACACACACACACGGATATCAATTGTTTAACTAAGCAGACATAAATTTTTCCAAATGTTTTCTATAGTCCTTTGAATTAAACTGTTCTAGATGTTTATATTCCATGCATGATATCATATTTCACACAATAAAAGATAATCGCCGTCTCTATTTAACGCACTAATGCCTGCGATAAATCCACTCAATTGCTTACACTTTCATGATCACTGACTATCCATATACGTGTGATCAGCTTTACTGATATTAAGAGGATGAGTAAACATGGCCGCTCTGATATTTCTGCACTTCCCACCCAAGAGAAATAGTAACGTATTTATTAGAAGTCTTTTCGCTGCTTGTCTGCCACCTGAACGAAACGTTTAAGACACAGAATCTCCGAGTAAAGGCGTAGATGTCTGCAGCTAACAGCTAATAGCTGAATATATATATGCTCTTATATAAACTTTACTCGCGGGACTAAACTAGTAATTTCATTAATGGTAATGCTCCAGCATGACCACAACCAATGGTTAAAAAACCAGTGAAAATTAAGAGTATTTATTTAATTTATAATGCATTTATTTAATTTATAAAATCTACACGTCATGGGCGCAGTCATAGCTATGTAGTTAAGAAACTTGCTTTGAAACGATGTGGTTTCGAGTTCAATTCCTCTCAGCGTAACCTCGGGCAACTGTTTTATATTATAACACCGGGTCGACCACTTCTCTGTGAGGGAATTTGGTTGACCGAAAGTGAGTGGAAGCCCGTCGTACACACACACACACACACACACACACACACACACACACAGTATATATATATATATATATATATGAAATAACGAAAGTGGCTAGACGCAATATAAAATCAAAAACGGAAAATTCAAATTTCACTAAAAGTGACTGAGGGTCAAGGATAACAATGTAGGTGCTACCTGCACCCTCAGTCACTTTTAGTGACAAATTTTTTCAACGAATACCGGATAGGCCACCTATACCTAGAAGCAACTCACTCAATAAGAACTCCCTACTCGAATGGACCATGATACCACAAAACTTTAGATAATCCTATCAGGTGGCGCTATTAAGTTAGATATGGCCTGGACCAATCTTTGGTCGAAACATACCTAAGTTATATATATATATATATATATATATATATATATATTTTTTTTTTATAGTTTCAGCTTAAAGCTGCGGCCATGCTATACATATGTATATATAGTGAAGGTATCAGTTAGAGGGGTTTACTTCCTCTAAGGGACAATTAAATCCAAAGTCTCTCCTGGTTATTACCTGGGTAGGTAAAGTATTTTGTATGGTTGTACGGTAGCAGGTGGTTCGGTTGGTAGACCGCAGTTTAGGTTATATACGAGAAGAAAATGGATGTAATAACAAGGGGAAACTCGTGGTTTTCGCCGGTATGCCTTTAATTTAATTAGATAACAAAGAAGGAAGTAAAGATGCTACCTTCATCTTTGCTTCTTTCTTCTTTGTTATCTAATTAAATTAAAGGCATACCGGCGAAAACCACGACTTTCCCCTTGTTATTACATCCATTTTCTCCTCTCTCTCTCTCTC
>NC_068982.1:138478980-138481963 GCF_001194135.2 Octopus bimaculoides
GTCAGGTAATGCTAAGTAGGTGCTACGGACAAACCATAGTGAAGCTCCAGGTTCGGTGATTATGCGAATAAGGAGTCCAACGTAGGTCATATGTCAACATGTGTATATATAAGAAATTTTTTTTTACATAACGAATGACAGAAAATGGTAAAAATTTTATAAGTTATAAATACTGGGAATGAACTGTCCGTCTAAAACGCTGAGACACTACTCTGCACCATGTCACACAAGCAGGAGAACCCAGTCATGGCTGTCAGACAATTTCTGCGAGCACATCACCCATAACATCTGGCCACCTAACTCCCCAGACTACAACCTCCTTGATTATTATGACTGGAGTGCAGTTGAGCGAGAGACCAACAAAACTACTTGTAACACCAAAGATGAACTGAAGGCAAGGATTATTGCAGCTTTGACCATCCTAAACAAGGAGACCATCCAGAAGAGTTGCAGGAGATTCCAAAGTCGTCTGGAGGCCGTCGTTGAAACCAATGGCGATTTTATTGAATAAATTTACTCTTTAGTATTTCAAGATATTTTTATGTAATTTTGGTAAATATATCTGTTAAAATGAGATGTCACTGTTATTTTCATTTTTGCGTAATTTAAACAACAATTTATTCCTCCGCATTCTGTCTATCTATCTATCTATCTATCTATCTATCTATCTATCTATCTATCTATCTATCTATCTATCTATCTATCTATCTTTCTATCTATCTATCTATCTATCTATCTATCTATCTATCTATCTATCTATCTATCTATCTATCTATCTTACTATCTATCTAATTCCCACTGCTTTCTCTCTTATTCATCCTCACATTCTACACCGAGTAATAACATAATATTGAACTTCCAACACATTCTCTTTTAGTTAAAGTGTATAAGTGGATGATAACCAGCCATTAAAAGTATAATTCTCATAGTTATGTATTATCCCTTCAAGCTGCAATCATAAAATATTCCACGTAAGGTTTCTTAACAGGTTTCGTTGTATCAATAATTATACCAAGATAATAATAATAATAATAATAATAATAATAATAATAATAATGATAGTAATAATTATTATTTTTATTATCATTATCATTATTATTATTATTATTATTATTATTATTATTATTATTATTATTATTATTATTATTATTATTATTATTATCATTAATCAGATTATACATTTACAATATAATTTCTAATAGTAAATCATGACATATATATATATATATATATATATATATATATATACACACACACACACACACACATATTTCTATACATACATACATACATATATATATATATATATATATATATATATATATATATATATATATATATATATACCCATATACATATACATACATATATATATGTATACACCCACACACACATATATAATTATATCTACGTACGTATACGCATATATAATTATATATATCATTATATGCATATACACGTATACAAATATATTCTGCATATAATTATAAATGTGCATAACCATATAAACAAATATATTATGCATGTAGTTATATGTAGATACACACATACATACACACATATATGTGTGCATAATTATACACATAATTATGCGTAAACACGCACACATATTACAACACGCTCACACACACACACACACACATATATTCACGTATTTGTACATCTAATTGTACATACGCATATATGCATACATAATTATATATAATTAAATATACACGTAAATGTATATATATATATATTTATATATAATATGTATGTATGTATATATATATGTATATAGTTAAGGAGAAAAAGAGGAGGAAGAGAGTCAGAGAGAGGCCAAAATAAACAGATAAAGAAATATCTAAGAATGAGATAGAAAGAGAAAGAGTGAGTGAGAGAGAGAGAGAGAGAGAGAGAGAGAGAGAGAGAGAGAGATAGAGAGAAAGAGAGAGATAGAGAGAGAGAGAGAGAGGGAAGGAAGAAGAGATTACAGTTCGATTAGAGTCTATACGCTTGAGCTATGAGCAAGGATGAATGCAATTACTGCCGAGACTCATACACGATCGAGGTACGAATAAATTGGTAACAAACTCAGTATGCAAGACTTGGGTAGTCGACTTAATATTGCAGAAGTTAGGAGAACAAAAGAATTGTGATAAAATATTCAATGAACCAACTTTTATCTTCTCCGGGGAAAGAATTGCTTATATTCATTAGAAAGCGTTACGCATCTCTTTATAAATGTATGTGATCATATCTTTTCTTGTGTTTATTCGACATTTGCTGGTGGTTCGTGTCGAAATTCCTTAATTTTAGCCTCTTTCAGTTGCACGGTGAAGATAAGGAAATTACAGAAGAATTGTAGAATGATTTATTTCCATTCTACAATCAATAGCCATACCAGTTTCCTTTTAAACTGGCCTTTATATTTGCACAAAAGATTGCACAATACATTTTTCACGTAATCTATATAATGGAAGTTAATTCAGTTCTACAGTTCTTAGAAAATCTATGGTTAGATGAATTTCAAGAAATAGAAGATGAAAGTGAGAGAGAGAAGGAGGGAGAGAGGGAGAGAGAACGGGAGAAAGTGATAGATAGATAGATAGATAGAGAGAAAGGAGGGGGCGGAAAGAAAAAATAAGATTAATAAATAAATCAACCATAATAAATAATAAAAAAAAGACGAATACTAAAAATAATAAAAACAATAACAAAATAAGAGATTTTAATGTGAATGTATCTGAAAATTTCTCTTCGGAATCTGATATTAGTTTTTACACATTAAGAATTCATTTTATTCTATGAAGGAATTTCTTCGACACGAATCATGGTTTTATTTATTTATTTATTTATTTATTTGTTTATTTGGTTCTTTTCACTTATTTTTCAAAATATAGTTCTTCATTGTGTGATGAACTCTATAGCGAAAGATAGATAAATAGATAGACAGATAGGGAGAGTGTAGCGGGAGAGAGAAAGAGAATAGTGGAAGAGAGAG
>NC_068982.1:138481973-138485702 GCF_001194135.2 Octopus bimaculoides
GAGAGAGAGAGAGAGGATGTAGTGGGAAAGAATAGTGAGAGAAATAGAGATAGGGAAAGCGATAGAGAGGAGAGAGATTAAGCCCATGGTGCGCCGAGCTGGCGACACATTTTCGATTCTGCTATGAAAATATATTTTTTTTTAATTTAAAAAATACAAAAACTTTACTTACTTATAATCCTAATTAATGCATTTCATTTCTCATGGGTCGATAAAATAAAGGAAAACTTACCACTCGCAGACTGGTTCCGATGGTGCCACTATTCTTTCTTATAAATTTCTAGCCTTTCGCCGTGTGATATCAACATAAAAAATCAAATTTTCAGTTTTGTCGCTGTAACATTTTGAGTTCAAATTCCACCTGGAAACGGCTAAGATCGTCGGTAGATCTTTTCTAATTTTTGCACAAGGCCAGTAGATTAAAGGATTGAATTGTAATCCCTTACATTGATCCCAGGGTTCAACCGTTCCTTATTTTATCGACTTCGAAAGAATTAAAGGCAAAGTCAAATTCGGTGACAATTGAACTTAGAATGTAAAGAGCCGGAAGAAATGTCCCTAAGCGTTTCGTCCGGCACAGTAACGATTCTGCTAGCTCACCGAATTGTAAAAAAGAAGTAAAATAAGTCTCCTGGATATTACTCTTTCGAGTCCTTGGGCTCATAGGGACCGTTACCCTGTTTTCATGATGTAGAAGTGGCTGAGATCACCGCGTTACCACTGAACGTGGGACGCCAGTCCAACGTAAGGTTACACATTTATAGCTGAGTGGACTGAAGCAGCTTGAAATGAATAATGCACCGCCCAGTCCAGGAATCGAAACCACGATGTTATGGTTGGGACTGCAACACCCAAACCACAAGACCATGTGCTTTTTTCATTCGTCGCCGGCAAATGGGACGATTTTTCACCAACGCCGCCATTGAGGTTGAAGCGATAGACGAAACGGTTTTTAATTCATGGCTGTAACAGCGAATTGTTTGGCAATTGTGCTTCGTAATGTTTTGTATGTCAGTGAACGTCTGGTTAGCAAAAAAAAAAAAAAAAATGAATAAAGATAAAATTTCTTAGTTTTTGGCATTCATACAGCTACCACCAATGAAAAATATTTGTTGTTTCTGTTTCAACAGAAGATGGCCCATATATAACAATAATGGTGTTTTGCCTCCTCCTCCTCCTCCTCCTTCTCGTCATCATCATCATCATTATTATTATTATTATTATTATTATTATTATTAGAATTATTATTATTATTGTTATTATTATTATTATTAGTAGTAGTAGTAGAAAGGATGGTGAGCTGGCAGAATCGTTAGCACGCTGGACGAAATGCTTAGCGGTATTTCTCCCGTCGCTACGTTCTGAGTTCAAATTCCGTCAAGGTCGACTTTGCCATTCACTTTCGAGATTCGCTGAAATCATCATCATCATCATCACCACCACCATCATCATCATCATCATCATCATCATCACCACCGTCGTTTGTTTCTAACATAAGCACAAAAAATGAATTTGGAGGAGATGAATAGTCAAATGGAACTGAACTCTGGACTTTCGTTTATCGAACTCCGAACGGGTAAAAGTAAAGCTGAGGCCGGTGGGATATGAACCCCGAACTTTCATAGTCTTAACTCCCCACCGCAAGGCATTTTGAGCGATTCTACCAATCTATCATCACCTTCTCAGATCACAGTAATAACTGTTTCAAACGCGGGTACAAAACCACAAATTAAGAGGAGTAAATTAGCCCCAGTACTTGACTAATACTTTATTTTATCGACTCCAGGAAGGAGGGAGTTGAAATTAATTTCAGAGGGATTTGTACACAGATTGCAAAAAGCCGGATCGAAAAATGTAAAGCATTTTATCCGACGCTCTAACGATTCTGCTGATCTAACACGCAACAACGACAATGTACAGGATTTAACAGCGATAACGCATGCCACTTAATAAAACGATAATGTACAAGGTTTAACATCGATAATGTACAACATTTAACAGAGATAATGTGCGACACTTAACAGAGATAATGTGCGACACGTAACGGACAGTACTTAGCAAACTCAAATATACAGCACCTAACTATGATAACGTATAATACTGGACACTACAAGCAGAAAATATTATTACTGCTAGAGTGTAACATTTAACATTGCCAGCGAGTAACATTTCTAACGCGTAACATCTAACGTTGCAAGCGTGTGACAATTATGTGGGTGTATAACTTTTAATATTTCCAGCACGTAACACTTAACGCTACCAGTGTACTCAACACTTAACACTGCCAGTGTATAACAGGAAAAGTGCTAGCGTTCAGTACAAAACACTACGGATTTTCTTTTATTCTTTTATTCTTTTACTTGTTTCAGTTATCTGACTGCAGCAATGCTGGAGCACTGCCGATAGTCGAACAGATCGATCCCAGGACTTATTCTTTATAAGCCTGGTACGTTTTCTGTCGGTACCTTTTGCCGAACCGCTAGATTTCAGGTACGTAAATACACCAGCATCGGTTGTCAAGCGATAGTCACACACACACACACACACACACACATACACACAGACACACACACACACACACACACACACACACACACACACACATACACACACACACATGACGGGCTTCTTTCGGTTTCCGTCTACCAAATCCACTCATAAGGTCGGCCAGAGGCTATAGTAGAAGACACTTGCCTAAGGTTCCATGTAGTGGGATTGAATCTGGAACCACGTGGTTGGTAAGCAAGCTTCTTTATTTCATAGAAATTGTCCATAAAAGCCTTACATAGAGGGAGCAGTACAAGGTGGCGACAAAAAAAACAACAACAAAAACAACACGCTTCCTCCTCCCAGCTATGTCAAGGTAGAGCTTGCTAGAACAGCAGGTAAATCTTCATCAAATCACACCTTATTAATCAAAGAAAGAACACGTTGTATAATGTATTCCTAGATGCATTATTTGAAACTAATATGTCCCAGTGGCGATATCGTCCGAACCCTCGCCGCCATTCATATGTCCTATCATGGCGACGTATTTCGCCGTCTCTGCTGGACTGATCCGAACGGCGTACCTTCACCAACCCACATTACTGACTGTGTCAGTCCACTATTTATTAGTAGTAGACCAGCTCACTTCTCGCATGGGGGCGTCCGCCACAACAGAAAATAAAATAGACCGGTCATGGTTGGAACGCTTTGATCATAGATTTCTATGTTTGATAGATGATACTTGGACTTTATCCATAAAGCAACAACCATAATTACAGCATCACAAAACTGTGTAACCCATAACAATATAGAAAAGTATAAGATTATTTTCTTCAGAAATTTAATAAAATGTACACGAAGATGGACTCAAGATCTGTATTGTGTTGGTAGACAAGACCTTATTCACTTAACTCTTTCACCTTAATATTATTGCTTACGTAGTTTTTCTCATTACTGAATTGCTCTAAAAATTTGATTACAGTAATTGTAGTCTGAGCTGCAATTTATAACACAGGACAACACACATACATGTACACACAGAAACAGATATATATATATATATGTGTGTGTGTGTGTGTGTGTGTGTGTGTGTGCATGTATGTGTGTTGTCCCATATATATTTATATATATATATATTTATATATATACATATATATGTAAATCATATGTATATATATATCTATATACATATGTATATACATGTTTCTGTTTATGTGTATATATATATATATATATATATAT
>NC_068982.1:138486620-138488370 GCF_001194135.2 Octopus bimaculoides
TTGTGTTTACGTATATATATATGTATATATATATATATATGTGTGTGTATGTATGTATGTATTATCTATCTGTCTATCTATCTATCTATCTATCTATCTATCTATCTATCTATCTTTATCAACTTAGGTAGGTTCTTTCTCTGAGTAATTTACGTTCTTTTTTTTTTCTCTTTTCTTTACTTTCTTTCTGAAATGTAATCCTTCAGATAATTTAACTTTCCCAGAAAAATAACCCTAACCTATAAAATCGCTGTAAATTCCCATAAATAACTTCTCAACATTGGAACACATTTAACGGGGGGAAATTTTCCGATGGAAAATTTTTCTTTTTCTTGAATATTTTATTCCCCGTTTGACAATTCGGCAATTTAAAATGTCTGCGATGTTAGAAAGTGGACTCAAAATAAACGATTCTATATACGGTAACCAATCAAACTGACGGAAAATTCTGCCATTAGATACAGTTTCTTTCATAAATATTTAGAAACACTAGTCGATAAAATATTTAACGGATCAAGCTATTAAAGAAATCTTTAAGGAATCATTCTACGTTTACTTTTTTTGTTACTTAAAACCATTGAGTGCTCGATGCACGCTTTGAAGTAAAATGTTTAAAGTTTAGTTAGTGTTCACGCACGCACGCTCATACACGAACAAGCGCTCATACTAGAACTCCGTCTGCTGCAACGGTGAGGGTTCCAGTTGATCCGATCAACGGAACAGCCTGCTCGTGAAATTAAGATGCAAATGACTGAGCATTCCACAGTCACGTGTACTCCTATCGTAGATTTCAGGGAGATTCGGAGTGACACAGAATGTGGCAAAGCTGGCCCTTTGAAATACAGGTACTACTCATTTTTGCCAGCTGAGTGGATTGGAGCAACGTGAAATAAAGTGTCTCGTTCAAGGCGACAATGTGCTGCCGGGAACTCACAGTATTACGATCGTTAACCGAATACACAAACATTACGATCGTTAACCGAATAAACAAACATTGCCTGCTAGCAATGAAGGAAGGAGTACTCCGTTGCTTATGACGAAGAGGGTCCCAGCTGATATGATCAATGAAATAGCCTGCTTGTGAAATTAACGTGCAAGTGACTGAGCAATCCACAGTCACGTGTACCCCTAACCTATTTGTCAGGGAGACTCAGCATGACAAATAGCGTGACAAGGCTGGCCCTTTGAAATACAGGTACTACTCATTTTTGCCAGCTGAGCGAACTGGAGCAACGTGAACTAAAGTGTCTTACTCAAGGCGACAATGTGCCGCCGGGAACTCACAGTATTACGATCGTTAACCGAATACACAAACTAATAAGTCACACATCTTCACTTCACGCAGTCATACACTCACACACGCTCATACACACATACACGCAGACACGTGTATAATATTTCAGACACATTAATGAATACAGGTGACTGCTCGAAACCTTCAGATATGAGTAATAAATCTGGTTTGCCAACACGCGATTGCAATGGACGCCTCACAGATATAACTCAGGTCTGTATTGAGCACTTTGCACCAGAACACAAATCAACACTGCCCACACATCCCTACACATTCTAGTCTGCACATACCATATATCTATGCGACTGACTGAAGAAGATTTACGCAGCAACGTGCCACAAACACTGGTTCAATGACGTCATATTTATTCAATACGCTACCTGACCATGTATTGCCGAACGATTCCTTCCCAGAATTGCAACCGTCTCATATGTGATTATATATATATATATATAT
>NC_068982.1:138489140-138489942 GCF_001194135.2 Octopus bimaculoides
ACGAAACCAATGGTTACAAAATGTGGACGTCCAAACTGTGGAACATGCCCAAACCTGCAGGAAGGCTCGGAATTCCTATTCAAACAAAATTAAAGCCAACTTCACTTGTGCCTCTGAGAATCTAATTTATGTTATAACTTGTTCCGGTTGTGGACATAACTATATAGGACAGACAAGTAAGCACTTAGACGGAGGAACACACTACATAAGGAACAGATCCGTTTACCATAGTACAGACAGATTCCTTTGAGTGAATACATAGAGAGATGTGCAGGTAATATTCAATTTTCCCCACCTGCCAGTGCATAGAAACAATTTCTGTGCAAGAACGTTTAAATGAAGAAAATTTATTTCTTGAAAAATACAGAACACGCCTAACTATGAACGCATAACCAATTTTCATCACAGTATATATTTCAATTCATGTTCACATGTACATCACTGTAAATATTTCATCCCACTGCTTTAGATCTTGAGTTTTTGAATACTTATTTACCTCTCCCCCCAAAATGAGCAATTACCTCCCCTGTCTCGAATAATAATGATCACCTACTACCTCCCCTTAGATTTTTCTACCAGTTGATTCATTTCATTCACAAATCCCCATACAAAACATGGACTAAAATTTTCTTAAGAAAATACGAAAATACAATAATGTCAATGTCATGATTAGCGAAAGGCAAACCGGTTGACAAACGCAATTGGTATTTCACTAACAAAATATATTAGAAAATATATTAAAACTATGCAAACTGTGTACATGTTCCTACTTTTATTACATATATATATATATATATATATA
>NC_068982.1:138490480-138491688 GCF_001194135.2 Octopus bimaculoides
ATATATATATATACAAGAATAAGGGCAGAGAATCGTCAATTAATAATAGAATTAATAATTAACAATTTTGCCAAGTAGTTCAGTATGAAAAAAAACCTTTATCGGTAAAACTATTTATCATTATAAATATACAGGGATTAGCAATTGAGTTGCTTCTCCAACATACTGAAAATTTAGAAATAGCAGTCAAAGAACTACTGATTCCAAACTACAAATTTTTCTCTAAAGTGGATGGCGATATTTATGGCACACATAGAACAAAAACCGGAGGGAAAAGCGTAAACAAACCAAGCCTTTAGTTAATTGGATACGCATATATTTGTATGTATGGAAGAAATATCGTCAGTTGAAAGAAATATTGTCAGGAAGGAAGACAGTAGCGGCTATATATCTAAAATCTATGATATTAGTGATTGAACACGCAAAAACTAAAATTCCTGACCCAAAGCAATGATCAGCGTAAAGCTAATCTAAAACACACATGCTCAGGGTGTCGAGAAGTGGAAGCGATCTCGGAATGACTTAGGTGTGAATCGAAAATCTTAATGAAAATATGCCTTCATGAGTTTGACTTAGAAATACATTTTTGAGAAAGAAGACAAGAATGTTAGCGTTCCCACATAATTGTTTGTGAATATATCTTCCCTTCAAATAATTGTGTGTGTGTATATATATATTTATATATACACTCACACATTTACATATGTATGTATGTATGTATGTATGTATGTATGTATGTATGTATGTACGTATCTATCTATCTATCTATCTATCTATCTATCTATCTATCTATCTATCTATCTATCTATCTATCTATCAGTCTGTATCGTTACACAGTTTTCACACAAGAATATTCTTGAATATATCGATATTTTTATTGACATTTATCGCATAGTTAGTTGATCGCCAAAAATTTTATAATATTTAAAAGAAAAAAAAAAAAAATAAAAGCATAAAAAATGAAAAAAATTATGAAAAAATGAAATGAATGAAATAAACAAATAAAAAAATATTGCTTATTTAAAAAAAAAAGATGAAAAACCTCAGACATTTTCAACCATTTTTGTCAGAAAAAAACCAAAAATGAAAATATAATAAATATTAAAATATAAATAATTGAACAATTTTTCCAAAATAAAACATAAATAAAAGTAAAAAATGAAAAATGTAATATTTTTTTTGAATATGTAATTTCTCCTAAAATTGGT
>NC_068982.1:138501215-138501883 GCF_001194135.2 Octopus bimaculoides
AAAAAAAAACGAACAAAAAGCAATAAAAAAGAGGCAAGATATGAAAATATATCAAATAATAAAAAAAAGAATTCTTTGAAGCGAAATAAATATAAAGTTAGAAAATTCTTCAAGCGTTCCATAACTACTGTATATTGTAGAAATCGACACTAATTGTTTTTGTTTTGTTTTTGTTTTTCTTGTTGTTGTTGTTTTTTTTCTAACCAATAATATCTTGATGCTATTGTTTCTTGTTACGTTTATATTCTATAATTATGTATTGCTGCTTGTGTTTTATATATCCCTACAAACCAACACATACGGGCAGTTTTGTTGTTGTTGTTGTTGCTGGAGTTGTTGTTGTTGTTGTTGGTGCTGTTTCAGTTCTTTAGTTGGTGCAAACTCTTGTGGAACTGGTTAAGTGTGTACGTACGTGTATACATAAGTGTATATGTATACATACCTACCTACCTACCTACCTACCTACTTACCTATATACATACATATATACGTACATACATACACACACACATATATATAAGTATAGAGATATATATGTATATGCATGTGCGTATGTATATATATATATATGTATTTGGATGTCTATTGTTTTTTTCGTCTGTTGTGTTTTTCGTAAATTCTCCTGTATATTTATGTATCTGCGAGTGTATGTCTATATGTACGAATGC
>NC_068982.1:138501983-138506335 GCF_001194135.2 Octopus bimaculoides
ACCTCGCTGCAGATGAAAATTGCAACATGTTTTCGATTCGTACTCTTATCAGTTTTACTCCACTAATGCCAATAATCTCTTCGGAGAAAGCATGTTAGTTGCAGTATTGAAACTTCCCTTTATCTCAGATATATATTGCCTCTTTGTCTAGTTAAAAGTCACCATTACCATTGCCATTGCTGTTATGAAATTAGAATGAAACTGATGGTAACAGTGTGGTAGAAATGGTAAAATCTCGGAATAGTAATGCTGCAATAAAATCCCAGCAAATGTTTTCTGTTTTATATTCGCGTTGTGAGACTTGTTAATTGAATGTATTCCTATATACCTACATGAGAATTGCTTATGGGTTAAGTAGTATGAGTAGCTGACTCGAGCAACGAGAGGAGCCAAGGTCACGTGATAGAGTTTCGGTTATCAGTTCGTTGATCATTTACTTATAATTGTCAGTGACTTCTGCTGTGTTCGTTCCACTACTTGTCATATATTTTTCAATTTTTCAATAGGCGTAGGAGGGGCTGTGTGTTAGGTAGCTTGCTTACCAACCACATGGTTCCGGGTTCAGTCCCACTGCGTGGCACCTTGGGCAAGTGTCTTCTACTATAGCCCCGAGCCAACCAAAGCCTTGTGAGTGGATTTGGTAGACGAAAATTGAAAGAAGCCCGTCGTATATATGTATATATATATATATATATATATATATGTATGTGTGTTTGTGTGTGTCTGTGTTTGTCCCCCCGACATCGCTTGACAACCGATGCTGGTGTGTTTACGTCCCCGTGATTTAGCGGTTCGGCAAAAGAGACCGATAGAATAAGCACTGGGCTTACAAAGAATAAGTCCTGGGGTCGATTTGCTCGACAAAAGGCGGTGCTCCAGCATGGCCACAGGCAAATGACTGAAACAAGTAAAAAAAAAAGAAAGAAAAAAAGACATGGGAAAGAAAACTTTTCCTCAGGGGAACCAAAGCAGAGTTGAAAAAGCAGGGATCCTCTTGGTGAAAAGCAGAAAAGACAGCCCTGAGTCGGGAGGGAAGAGTGTAAGGAAGCAAGGAAGTAAAGAAAAAGCATACAATAGCTTGGATATAGGGATAATTAATAATAATAAATGAACAGCATTTGCGCTGTTCTGGAATAATGTATTTATAGATTAATCGTCAATTTCCACGACCCGTGGAAATTCCACAGCTATTTTGCAAACCATAAAATGTTCGGAAGTCTATAAGAAACCATAGAATTTATACTTTCTTTTGAAATTGTATTTCATTTGAAACATCTGCTTCTTTAAATGTTGACAAAGTCTTAGAATAACTTTAATATTTCTTCCTCCATCTAGTCATTGATTTTATTATTTCTCTTCTTCCTGGCGGAATCGTTACCGTGCCAGAAAAGTGATTAGCGGTATTTCGTTCGTCTTTGCATTCTGCGCGCGTTCAAACTCCACCGAAGTAGACTTTACCTTTCACCCCTTTTGGGGTCGATAAAATAAGTACCAGTTGATTACTGGGGTCGGTGTAATCGATTTATCCTCACCGAAATTGCAGTCCTTGCGCCAAAATTTGAAACCATTATTTCCTCTCTTTCTTTTTTCTCTCTCCCTTCTATCTATCTATCTATCTATCTATCTATCTATCTCTCTATATATCTGTCTGTCTATTTTGATTCATCTCTGTCACATGTCCTCACCATAAATTCGGATTGACCAATATTGAGAATGAAACTAGACAGACTGAAACCACATGGAAGCCTGCCAGATACCTTATACCTAAAATTCAAAGAACCACCCTGGTCACATGGTTATTGCGTGTTGACTATGATGAAAGTTACAGACCGAAGCGTTGGACTTCGCCTTTTCTTCATTTATCTTCGAACTGTTTGTATTCACTGTTCGCTGACGCTGATCATCACCAGTTTCTCGTATGGTTCTCTTTACTAAAATGTATCTAGTTAAATGTTACTAGTTCAATTCAGCTAACAAGGATACGACTTCCGTCGGTTGCAACGATGAGCTTTCAGTTGTTCGATTGACTGAACATCCGACTCGTTAAATTAACTTGTAAGTGGCTGAATATTCCATGGACACGTGTCCTTAACGCAATTCCCACACCAAATCAGCGTTACACGATATATTACATGAGTGTACCTTTGAATAAAGAGTACAGTCTGTTCGATGGACTTCGCACAATTTCCGTCTACTCCAGTTTCACTCCCAGGGTACCAGTCAGCTCAAAACTATGGTAAAAACATTCATCAAGGTTGCCACCCTGTGGATCGAACCCAGAACTGAGTTATTGAGAAGCGAACTTCTAAACTACTCAGCCATACCTTCATACAATAGTCAGGTTGCTGTTGTTGTTGTTGCTGTTACTATTATTGCTACTACTTTTACTGTCATTGTTTCGCCTTAGGAGATTGTTGATTAGGCACACCTATAACTAATGACGTTTCCACTGAGCTCATCCCGATGTTTTCAACTCTGAAACTCAACAATGCTTAGACACTGCACGATGAGTGCTGTATAGTTTCGTTGTTCTGTGTATATCTCGGGTAGTCCCGTGTGGCGGCACTTCCTTTCCAGTAGAGCAGTGGTGCTCAACAATTTTTTGCCGATAGATCCCCTTATATTTCTATTTCATTATGGTGGATCACCTTAGCGACTTATAGTTTTATAGACACCTCTTTCAAAATTCCTATTTTGTTTTTCACACGTTCACTTGCATAGGTTGAACTTTGTAAAACGTTAGAGAAAAAAACATAGCTATTTCTTGCAATAAATACAATTAAAGCAGATTGCGAATTAATTGTCAGTGGACAGATTAGCTTAACAAGTTAAGCACCCGACCGGTAATCAAAGAGATGTATGTTCAAATTTCATGGCTGGTTGCTTATAAATTTTCCCGCTTTATATGGATATTTTATTCTGTCTCTGTTATTCTATCAGCTTTTCTACGTTTGAAAATCAATTATTACCTTACCTGTATCTTGTAATACATTTCAAAGCTTATTAAACAAACATAAGTTTATTTACATTTATCGTAATTAAAGCGAAATTTTCGTGGACTCTTAAAATACTACTTTGGATTATTATTTTTCTTGCGTGGGCCCCTCCCCCCACAAATCTTATATTGTTCCCCAGGAGTCCGTGGTTGCGAACCATTCCTGTACAGTTTACTCGAACCTGCAGTACCCCTCTATAGCACCGCCAAGTCAAGCAATTCTGGTAATTTCTTGCCTGAAAATCCTCCGGAACAAAGCAACTAGTTCATCTTTGATGACAAACAGACTTTCCCCAAGAATTCTATAAAACTAGTTTTTAAAAACCTTATGGCTAAGGAGATCCACCATAATGAAATAGAAATCAAAGGGGGTCTATCGGCAAAAAATGGTTGAGCACCACTACTCTACTGGAAAAGAAGTGCCGCCACACGGGGCTACCTGAGATATACACAGAACAACGAAACTGTACAGCACACATCGTGCAGTGTCTAAGCATTGTTGAGTTTCAGAGTTGAAAACACCGGGATGAGCTCAGCGGAAACGTCATTAGTCAAGACTTTCCACTCTCACCCCGCCTCTAAATCTCTATATTTTTCTAACGTAGAACTTCCAACGACCTCATTGCCCAACCGGTAGAGGGCGGTGAGCACCAGACGACATTCCAGGTGCCGCGAATCGTTGATTTCTCAACGCTGTTTTGACTCTCTGGATTCGGTTCAGTCAGCTGTAAATGTTCAACTCTAATATGTTGCTAATGACAATGTGAGTAACGCGGACTTGGCAAGCTGTGAGATGACATTTCATTTTTAATTTCAACCTACCTTGAATAATAATATGCAAATATTCCGCTGAATGAATAATTTCCTTGTTATTTCGCATCAACGCCACAGACAATTTTATAAGTGCCATGCTATTCTTGCACGCTTACGCACTTATTCACTTTGGCACGTCTGCCTGCCTGCCTGCCTGCCTGACTTTCTGCATGTCGGTATGTTTCTATGTGTACACACACACACACACACACACACACACACACACACACGAGTAAAATAAATATGTATATAGATGTCTATGTATGTATATATGTTTGTGTATGTACATGTTTGTGTGTGTATATATATATATATATATATATATATATATATGTGTGTGTGTGTGTGTGTGTGTGTGTGTGTGTATGAGTGTGTATGTATTCACACATGCAAGCATAAATATAAGTATACGTATATATTTGTGTATATATGCCTGCATACTGAAACACGCGCTCGCAAGTATATATACATATGTATATAAATATATATACAAGCACATTATAAATATAAGTGTGTGTATATATATATATATATATATATATAT
>NC_068982.1:138506458-138513332 GCF_001194135.2 Octopus bimaculoides
TATATATATGTATATATATATGTGTTTGTGTGCGTATATATATATATATATATATATATATATGCGTGCGCATGTATATGTATATGTATATATGTAGCTCTATGTATGTATGTATGTATGTATGTATGTATGTATGTATGTATGTATGTATTTATCTTTGTTTGTTTCTTTCTTTCTCTCTCTCTTTCTCTCTCTCTCTCTCTACACACACACACACGCACACACACATATAAATGATATGTGTGTATGTGTTTGTGTATAACGTCTGTTACATGAAATATTTGTTTTTGTTTTTTTTTTGTTTTCTTTTACGAAACTACTTGTTAAAATCTAGCATTTCTGCTATGTTAGTTTAAATGTGTCTAATATTCTCTTTGACTTTAATTTTCTGTCTGTTTATTTTGTTGAAGTATTTCTCCCACCTCTTTTCTTTCCTTCACCACTCTCTCACGCTGTCTGTCTCAATGTCTTCTCTATATATCTGTCTCCAAAATCTTAATAATAATAGTTCAGATGTAATTTCAATGCTCCAAATTTTAGACACCTATAATTTGAACTGCTTTACATATTTTTTCCGTATGAGAACAAATGTTTTATTAATGGCATTTTCAGAGAAAAGTGTCGAGTGAGAAAGAGTGAAAGAGAAGAGGAGGAGAAGAAGAAAAGAAATAATGAAACTGAGCTAGAAAATGAGTGGGAGAAATTGAAGAAGAATAAGTATAAAAGTGAAATAGAATGTGTGTGCGTGTGTGTGTTTGAGAGAGAGAGAGAGAGAGAGAAATAAAGAAAAAGCAAGAAATATATAGAAAGGAAGAAATGTAAAGCAAAAGAAAAAAGTTAAAATTTTTGGGGTATTCAAAGAAATATTGAGATTTCGTTTCCGTTAACAAAATAATCTGGAGAAGATCTCGAAGAGAGATAGTCGATACAGAAACGAACGTAAGACGAAACATCAGTCAAATCTTTCTCTCAAATCACAACCTGCTGTCTTTAAAAGAAAGGTGAGATACACTTGAATATATAATTTTAGATATATTCTGTCAGAATAAAAGATGGAATGGTTGTCAAAGCAGCCAAATCTCTCTCAAATCACAATCTATTGTCTTCAAAAGTAGGACATTGGATAATGTGATTTCAGATAGACTGTCAGACTAAAAGACAGGATGGTGCTTCACAACAGGCAGAATTAGATCTCTCTTAAATCACAATCGAGTTGTTTGATGTGAAAAGTAGGACACTCAGGATAATGTAGTTTTAGTCACGCAGACTGAATAAAAACATGATTGTCACGGATGGATTGCACTAATGCGTGGTACTAAAACTGAAACTCCGGCGGAATAGCCATCTCGTGAAATTAAAATGCAAGTGACTGAGTACCCCACAAACACGCGTACCCTTAACGTAGTTCTCAGGGTGAATCAGCATGACACAGAATGTAACAAGACTGGCCCCTTTGAATTACAGGTACAACTCATTTTTGCCAGCTGAGTGGACTGGAGCAACGTGAAATAAAGTGTCTTGCTCATGGACACAAGGCATCATCAGGAATTGAACTCACGACCTTAGGATTGTGAGCCGAGTACCCTTACCACTGAACTACGCGCCTTCACGGTACCAAATAACATCAATAATATAACAATAATTTTTCAACCCACCCAAATGTTTCAACCGCAAATTTTCCCAAAGGGAAATATACACTACAAACTCAATACATGTATCTTTTTATATAAAACTATTGATATATTTCGCTTTTGTATATGACTTGCATGATTCTTAGTGTGGTCACATGTATTGAAAACACATTTTGTTGTATTTCGGGAGGGTTATTATACCAATAAACACACACACACACATGAGGTCTACTTCATTTCTTTTGTTATTATTAGCCAATTTAATGGTTAACTAATAATAATAATAATAATAATAATAATAATAATAAAATACTGAACAATAATAATAATAATAATAATAATAATAATAATAATAAAAGAAGTGAAATAGAACCAGTGTGTGTGTTACATTCACATAATGACCCTCCCGAGACATAACGAAATATTGATATATATTTTAGTCTCCATATGCTACTAAATTTCTTGTCTGTTTGTGGGGAGGGACGTACGTTGCTCATAACCTTTCATAAGGACCTCGTAACAGGCGGATAGGATTGAGGAAGGTGTCTTCAAAACAGAAACTTGGCCCGAATGTATGCAACAGGGAGGGCTCCATTAAAGGCACCTATAGACCAAGTGTCGGTGATGGATTAAGTCTATCTTTCACGTAGACCACAGGAGGATTTGAATTCAGAACAAAGCGCTGTAATGGATACCATAAGACTTTTCCTGTAATACCATTATTACCTGTAAAATAAGTCACCGCTCTAGATTTATATGTTATATATTAACTCTGGAGTGGAGGCGCAATGGCCCAGTGGTTAGGGCAGTGGACTCGCGGTCATAGGATCGCGGTTTCGATTCCCAGATCGGGCGTTGTGAGTGTTTATTGAGCAAAAACATCGAAAGCCCCACGAGGCTCCGGCAGGGGTAGGTGGCGAACCCTGCTGTACACTTTCACCACAACTTTCTCTCACTCTTTCTTCCTGTTTCTATTGTGCCTGTAATTCAAAGGGCCAGCCTTGTCACACTGTGTCACGCTGAATATCCCTGAGAACTACGTTAAGGGTACACGTGTCTGTGGAGTACTCAGCCACTTGCACGTTAATTTCACGAGCAGGCTGTTCCGTTGATCGGATCAACTGGAACCCTCGACGTCGTAAGCGACGGAGTGCCAACAACAAATAAGAATAAAAGAGGTGCCCTTCTAAAAACGTGCCTTGTTCAGTAAGGATGCAAGAAAAACTACACCTAAAAGTATTGCAGACGCTTAACAAATGTTTTGTCGAAATGAAAAACAAGCGAATCGAAAGACCGCAATTTTTTGTAAAGCGAAGGTACTGAGTTAATATAAAGGTTACTCCCTTCGTAATGTGTATTACTGATGCGAAAGAAAAAATGACCAGGAAGGAAGCTAACTCTTAACGTTGCTGTTCAGCTACTGTATTATTTATTTCGATTGTGTAGTAGCGCTTAGACCGTCCTTGTCCTTATCTGGAACTTCAGGTTTGCAGAAATGCTGTCTTCTTTTGTTCTGAATGTCAACTGCTGTCAATAATGTCTCTATACGAGATTTGTTCTGGCTGACGGTGCACATAGAAACTTTGAAGGGCTGCAGATATATCTGGGCACTGAGTAGGTGTTGTGACTTTTTTGAAGCAACTGTCCAATAACAAATGGTGATATATATTATTCATATTTAGGACAGTGAGCTGGCAGAATCGTTAGTAGGATCGACTTTGCCTATTATCCTTTCGTGTTGGTAGAGAGATTTATGAAACACAATGATAGTTTTTTGAAAGTAAACAGAAGCAGGTAAAACGACTGAAGCTAAATAGTTTTATCTAACGACATTATTATTATTTGTGTTTTGTGAAATTCCAGGGCAAATATATAAATCCTGAAAATCAAACAAATAACACGATTAATATATTTGTATTTTAATAATACGCATTTCAACCTCATAGTTTTTGTCACTGAAATTTTGATTATTTACACGCATTAAAGTATTTTAATCGGGTAGTTATGAAAGTCAGCTAAACTGAACCAGTTCAAAATGTTATTCTAGTCAGAAGTTTGATTTGAGCATTTGTTATTGCGCAAAAGCAACAGCACGATAAGAAATAATAGCTTCGAATGTAGATCATGCAAGGATTTCAGGATCAGGCTTTTCAAGATTCACGAACAACTCAACGTGTCTTTCTGGAGAGCCTATTTGGTTATTCCGTATTTTGAAATTTATACCACATTGTCATATATATGTCGCTTTCTATATCTTACAAAACACGTAAACGAACACACAGTTACATACAAATATACACACGAACAAACGCCATATTATTCATACTCCACAACCTTCTATTATAATTTCTTTATTGGCCTAGTACTGTTTTGTAATGGCTGAAATGGTTCATGTTATTGAATCAAATAACGAAAACCCTTTTCATGTTCTCGAAACAATGAAACAAAAAAGTTCATGGCAAACAGAATCATCAGTTATTGATCCAGTAACTTGCTTTTATATATGAGCTGAAATAGGAAATAAATACATTCTTCTATTGCTTTTTGCTATCATCTATCTATCTATCTATCTATCTATCTATCTATCTATCTGCATTGACATATTCCCACGCACGCAAGTACAAGCACGAAGTATGCACAGATATATGCTAACAAACACACATATGCATGTACGAATATTCACAAAGAGGTCGCTCTCATTCTTCGTGCGTCTATCCTCTATTTTATACGTATATATATATATATATATATATATATATATATATACATATATATATATATACTTATGTATATGTATATATGTACGTATATGTGTGCACGCCGTGTGTGTGTATGTGTGTGTATATGTGTGTCTATATGTATGTATAATAAAGTTCGTTAGTTATTTTTTTTAGCTTTCTAAAACGATTGAAGCTAAATAGTTTTATCTAACGACATTATTATTATTATTATTATTATTATTATTATTATTATTATTATTATTATTATTATTATTATTATTATTTCTGTCTTGCGAAATTCCAGGGCAAATACATAAATCCTGAAAATCAAACAAATAACACGATTAATATATTTTATTTCAATAACACGCATTTCAACCTCATAGATTTTGTCAGTGAAATTTTGAATATTAGACGTATTAAAGTATTTTAATCGGGTAGTTATGAAAGTCAGCTAAACTGAGAGGAAAGGCAACAACCAGTTGAAAATGTTATTTTAGTCAGAAAGGGATTATAGAAACAAAGATTAAATGCTTTTGAAGGTGGTGATCTGGCGGAATCGTCTAGCACGACGGAAAACATAGTTAGTAGTATTTCTTCCAGTTTTATGTTCTGAGTTCAAATTGTGCCGAAGATGACTTTATATTTCATCATTTCAAGGTCGGTAAAATTTATAGCAGTTAAACACTGGCGTCGATGCGATAATCTATTCCCTACACCAAGATTCCAGACCTTGTACGTATAGTAAAAATTTAAAAAAATATTATAGACTTGATTGAGATTGTGAAGAAGATATTAATTTTGGTGTTTCTTCTTTTTACCTGAGTTTTGATGGCAGTTTATTGGTATATCAAGTAGCTGTCTTGTCCTTTTAATGTATCGTGTCGCAGATTAATTTGGTTCCATCTTGTGCAGAGGGTCTATACTTCTGTTCTAAGGTAACCGTAAACAAGTTCGCGTGTAAATAATTTAATTCATTTTGCAGTTAGAAGACATTTGTTCTACACATCCGGATCCATTATTCACTTCTTTTAATTTTATTCAACAAATGAAGTAAAATTTCTTTTCCCGGGGATTTATTTTCTCTCCCTTTCTGTAATTACACTGTAACTTCAAATAACATCCTTTTCGGTTGGCTTCTACAGTTGCTACTTTCAGCTTCTCTGTCCTACATAACTTTACAAAAAATTCTGAGCATTAAGTTTAAATTTAAAAACTGCACTGACGAAACATATCAGGTTGAAACGCACATGTAAATACAAATAGATTAATAATAAATACTTTCTCCTAGTTATCGATAATTCGCTAGAAAAAGATCGTTCTAACTTTTAAATCCATTGTTTTAGGCATTCTCGATTTCGTATATACTTTTTTCCTTTTTGTGCTATATTCCTATAACTTACTCTGTTTCTTTTATCTAGTTTTCTTTTATCGATTTCATTGAAGATTAAAAGCGTTTTGCTTTTATATTTTTTTCAGTTTTCCAAGTCATTTGATTCGATTTTTTTTTTGATATTCCTATATAAGTAGATCTAAGTGATAAACAATTTCCTTTGTAACTACTGTGGCTGCAGAATATATTATTTTGTTTGTCCTGGTGATATTGATGTTCGTGTCTGTTTTCACTAAATCTGTGATTTCTAGTTATAACTATTTCATCGTTAAATTTTATTCTTTGTATGTGCTTTCGTTGCTCTATATAAAAATCTTTATTTTATATTTATCTTATTTAACAATTTCCACCATCAAACTATTGGTGGTTTCCATCTTTAGCTTTTTACTATTCTTAAATCCTTCTCATGTTCCCTCTATATATATTTTTACTATATATTATTTTTACTGATTAAATTTTGTTTGGCGGTATTGTATTAGTGTTGTACACTTTTATTTTCCTATGTTTTGTTATTTGTTTTGCTTATTATGCACGTGTTTGGTCTAACTTCTTGATTTACGCTCTCAATATTTTCGTTGTATTTGTTTAACTTCCGTGTTATTTGCGTTTTCATTATGGAATCTTTATTTTAAGTGACCTATACATATGACCGATAAATATTTGGCTTCGTGAAGTGTTTCTTTTTGAATGAATTATTCTGTTGAGATCCATAATTACTTCTAACTCAGGGTTAATTCTTCTCCAAATTATATCTTTATCTTTTATCGTGTATCTTTCACTTGTTTCGGTCAATTGGCTGCGGTCATGCTGGGGCACCACCTTAAAGAATCTTTATTCGAATGATTCGACCTCAGTACTTAATTTTTTAAAGCTTGGTACTTATTCTATATACACATACGACGGGCTTGCTTATGTTTCCGTCTACCAAATCCACTCATAAGGGTTTGGTTAGCTAGAATCTATAGTGGAAAACACTTGTCCAAGATGCTACGCAGTGGAACTGAACCCAGAATCATGTAGTTGGGAAGCAAGTTTATTACCACACAGCCACGCCTGCGCCTATATATATACATATACATACATACACACACACACACACATATATATATGTATATACATATATATACATA
>NC_068982.1:138513731-138515478 GCF_001194135.2 Octopus bimaculoides
TATATATCCCTCTCGTATCAATATATTATATTGTTTTACTTTTCACGTTTGAGACTTGATGGGAAATGCCAGTTGGTTATTTAAATTGTGACTAATTTTATCGGGTACTCGTTTACTTCCTTCGGAAGATATTGACTTTTACACGTCACACCATCCTTCTTATTTCCGTGAATTCCCCTAAAGAGTAAAAAAAAAAAAAACAGCAGACGTAGAGAAAGCGTGGCAAAGAGGGGCAGTAATAAAAGCAGCAGACTTCAGAAAGCACTGTCCTCAGAGTACCTCCAGAAATCGTCTGGTCCTCATAGCCAAGACCTGGTGACTAGGGAGAACGCCGAGAAACTGAACAGGGTCCACGATTAGTAGTATCACCTTAAGTATCTTGCAAGAAAATGAGGACGGAAATGGAAGTTAGAACAAGGTATAGAGAAACTGTCGGTGTCAGTGAAACTGAAATAAAACAGAAACAATAACGAGCTCAGATTGGTGACGAGGAGCGCCTAAAACGAATAAGCCATCTCCTTATGGGACTGCATAAAATTCACTGTTGTAATAGAAAACGATGAACAGATGGAGTTAATAAACAAGCTGAAGGAAGAGTATGGACAATGGTGCTAATTTGCTGATGTACACACACATACACAGTGTACTGTTTGTTTGTTGGTGGGGGTTAACAAAGAAATTACTTAATCTAGCGAGAGATAAGCGTTATTTAATGAAAAGCGGAGTTAGACATGAGCGGTTTCATGCAAGGTTGGTGGAGGGATCGGACGGCATAGTGTACCACGAACGATCCGGCAATCGTTTTATATAGCGATACGAGTCTGTCCAATTACTGCAATATCCACACATAACCCTTATATTCATTAAACGATACACACACACACACACACACACACACACACACACACATATATATAGGCGTAGGAGTGACTGTGTGGTAAGTAGCTTGCTTACCAACCACATGGTTCCAGGTTCATCCCCACTGCGTGGCACCTTGGGCAAGTGTCTTCTACTATTGCCTCGGGCCGACCAAAGCCTTGTGAGCGGATTTGGTAGATGGAAACTGAAAGAAGCCCGTCGTATATTTGGATGTATATATGTATGTGTGCGTGTGTGTCCCCCAACATCGCTTGACAACCGATGCTGGTGTAACTTACTGGTTCGGCAAAAAAGACCTATAGAATAAGTACTAGGCTTACAAAGAATAAGTCTCCAGCATGGCCACAATCAAATGACTGAAACAAGTAAAAGAGTAAAAGAGTAAAGAGTAAAGAAAAGAGAGGGAGGAGGGGTAGATAAATAAAGAAAGGGGTGGAGCTTATGGTTATACATGTAACCGTTCTCAAGATATCAGTTTGGGCTGTGTTAATAATATAGGTATCATGTTAATATAGTATAGACGTGGGTAGCAAATATATATACCTACCTAAGCACGCACGCACACGCACAAAACACAAGCACACACATACACACACATAGACGTGCGCACGCGCACAGATGTCTGTTTTGTGGTGACTAGTAGTAGACTAGATTTGTGTATATTAGGTTTAAAATGTGATAGCCAGACAGAAAGTAGGCACTGCCATTAGGTTAATGGTGTGGAGACGGTGGCGAGACTGGTGAGGTCGGTGGCTTGCTTAATTGCTGGTTGCGGTGGAAATAGTCGTAAAACCATTGTTGACTCGATTAATAACGAATATTTGTAAGTTGGAGAACAATATACATACATACATACATACATACATAT
>NC_068982.1:138516488-138518212 GCF_001194135.2 Octopus bimaculoides
CAAGTAATGCTAGGGGGACAAACAGAGACACAAACACACACACACATATATATACATATATACGACGGTCTTCTTTCAGTTTCCGTCTACCAAATCCACTCACAAGGCTTTGGTCGGCCCGAGGCTATAGTAGAAGACATTTGCCCAAGATGCCACGCAGTGGGACTGAACCCGGAACCATGTGGTTGGTAGGCAAGCTACTTACCACACAGCCACTCCTGCGCCTATGTATATATATATGTATATATATATATATATATATTTATGTATATATATGTATATTTTTATATATATATATATATATATATATTTATGTATATATATGTATATATATATATGTATGCATGCATGTCTGTCTGTATGTTATTTAATTTTATTTCTAGAATTCTTACCAATGGAGAATGAACCGCTTTCTATCTTGGATCTGAAGCTCCTTCAATGGAATTTCAATAACAGCAACGGAGAAGTTGTGCATGCATGCGTTTATATGTGCAAACATTTGGAATGTATGCAGACATACACACACATACACACACACACATATATAACATACATTGGAACGATATTATCAATATTGTCTCAGGAAAATTCTTGGTATAAATTGAAAAATGGCAATCAGTGATGTGGAGTTACTTGAGAGAAGTGGTACTGGGAGTGTAGAATCAATGATTCTGCAAAGTCGTTTGAGGTGGGGTGGACGTTTGGTGAGAATGAATGATGAAAGACTTCCTAAGCAGCTTTTGTATAGTGAGCTGGAATATGGTAGGAGGCCATCTTGTATGGTGAGTTGAATGGTGAGCTGGAAAATGGTAGGAGGCCAGCACATAAATCCAAGGACAGCCTCAGAATTTCTCTGGCACAGACAGGAGTTTCACTCGTTGATTGGGAGAGAGTGGCACAAAACCGAAATGGACGACGGAAAAGAGTGCACAATGGTTGTTCGAAGTTTGAAAGAGAGAAAATGAAGCATGAGAAAAATCAAGAGAAGGCTTAGAAAAAATGAACCTGTGGAAAATGAGGGAGTATTGCTTGGAGTGAACCCTAGCTATCGCTCCAAGGGCCGAGTGCTCGCCACTGCGGATGGGCCAAGCAGCTCGAAACTGAGTCTCGCGAACCCGTTGTCTGCCCCGTCTGCTAGCAATGAAGAAAGGAGCACTCCGTTGGTTACGACGATGAGGGTCTCAGCTGATACGATCAACGGGACAGCCTGCTCGTGAAATTAACGTGCAAGTGACTGAGCAATCCACAGACACGTGTACTCCTAACGTAGTTCTCTGGGAGACTCAGCGTGACACATAGCATGACAAGGCTGGCCCTTTGAAATACAGGTACTACTCATTTATTGCCAGCTGAGTGGACTGGAGCAACGTGAAATAAAGTGTCTTGCTCAAGGACACAACGCGTCGCCGGGAATCGAACTCACGATCGTGAGCCGAATGCCCTAACCACTAAGCCACGCGCCTTCACTAGCAATATATATTACTCTTACTGTCTTTTACTCTTTTACTTGTTTCAGTCATTTGACTATAGCCATGCTTGTGCACATTGTATATAAAGGGTGCAGCGTCTCACCGATAACCAGGTGGCGAGAGATGTGCCTGGGGTTAAACTAGTAGTGACATGGAACAACCACTTTGATGTGGTCATTGACTTCATTTGTTAATATAGTAACTACCCTGATCTCCTCTTGAGATTTTGCATATATATATATATATATATATATA
>NC_068982.1:138518465-138528440 GCF_001194135.2 Octopus bimaculoides
ATATCATATATATGTCTGTTATACAGATTCATATGTACACATACATATATATGCATTAGATAATGTAATATATATATATATGTATGTATTTATGTATGCACGTATGCATAACAGATTGGAAGAGATGGTAGGGGTATAGGATGTTTTCTAGTCGTTGAAATTTGTTTTTTTTGTCCACTTTAGTCATCGTTTGACTGAAGTCACGCAAACCGAGCGCAGCCTTTTGAGTGTTACGAATTTTGGCTTTTATTGATGCTTAAAAGACTTGGGGAAGGTCTTCATGTAAGAGATTCGTATAAAAGTTTAAACAGTAATATATTTATTATACATTTCTGAGCAAATGCATTTAGTAGTTGTAGTCAGTTGCGTGACTTTGTAACGTTGCTCAGTGTTAAGGGCAGTTTGTGTGAAAAAAAGCACCTCACAAAACTTGAAAGGTCACAACGTATAACTAGTTCATGAGAACTGTATTTGTACATGCATGTATGTGTGTATGTATGCATGTGTGCATACGCGGCTTTCATTTATTAATAAATGAGAAGTATATATCGGTTTGCATTTATTCATCAGAACAGCCTGTTAATGTAATATCACTGCTAATTCTAGTCCACAAAATATCGGTCAGCAGTTCACGTTTTGTATAATAGTTCCTTGCTAAACAAACGCCTAACAAGCGCCTAACAGAACTCAAAGAATTTCTACTCAAACAAAAATACTCATCTATGGTAGAAATACCCATACAACAACTTAAGGCAATCAAGAAAGAGGAAAAGAACATGCCATATCATTTATAGTGACACACAACCTGTGCCACTAAAATATTTTTAGCATTGCCAAAGTAAACTTGCCGATCGATGCTCACAGTAATGAATTAAAGGATACAATCATGGATCAGGCTATGATTCTAAAAGGCAGCCGAAGAACTTGAAACTATTATAAACAAAGGCACAGTTTGACCTAAACAACAATGACGAATCCTTTACTGTATCTGAATCGATATGGTACATCTCAGATAATCTAAGATAATCGATATGGTACATCTCATTTCATACATACCGGTCAAATTACAAACACAAAACCGGAAGAATGTTTGCAAATACAAATATGAACTACAAAAAGAGAAATTCAATTTACTGCGTCAAATTCCCGAATTGTGAAGACATATACGTTGGTCAGATTGGGAATGCATTATCGGAACGACAGCAAATTAGGGACCTTGGTGTCCGTCAGATCCCTTTAAGCAACCATCTGGCAACATGTGGTCAGACAAAAGAAAAGTCAGGGAAAAGTATTTTATTGATAAATCCAACCCCGTTTTAAATGGACAATAATAATGATAATAACAGTTATAGTAACGGTGATAGTTGTAATGATGATGATGATAATACTACTACTACTACTACTACTACTACTACTACTACTACTACTACTACTACTACTACTACTACTAATAATAATAATAATAATAATAATAAGTACTATTGCTATTATTACTACTACTACCACCGCCACCACTAACAACAGCAATAATAACGGCGATGGTGAGGATGGTGGTAGTGTTAACCACATCAACATTGACTTTCTAGAAAATTGCAACAGAATTCAATGAAAACAGGAATGTTGTTTACAATATTCCAAAATATAGCCAAACGATTATTATGGAAGAATCATAGTTATTGTTTAGGATATTCAATTATTCCTTTAGGTGCGGTTAAAGTATAGAATCCTTGACGTACCCACCAAACCGTGACATCTAAGCCACATACTGATTGGTCAAAATACAGTTTGTAAAATTCAGCCTTCTGGAGCCCATGACAGTGAATTTAAAGGATAAATCTAACCATTTCACTACAATTGTCAATGATGGAACACGACTGCTACTACATAAACCTGGTGATTACGTAACGCATGAAAGTACTAGTTTATTTCAATATTGTAAAATTGTAAAAATTGTAAATAATGAAACGTGAAAATCAGAGATGGAATTTCATTGATTAACACGCGCGCGCACACACACCTATATATGGAGGACTCATTAATACTATAGTCAACTACGTTCATTACGGAAGTTGAATTGTTATTCCTGGAAAGGCGACCATATCAACCAATGGTATTTCCCTCACACCACGGCCTAAATATATTGACAGAGAAGGCAAGACTAGCCACGAGAAATTAAATGTCTCGCAATACAAGGCATTAATGCCTACGTGGATATAGTTCGACCGAAAAGATCGGCTGGTGTGCAATCGAATAACGGTAGACTTGAAAGTAGGTTTTGTGAATTTTTCCACCGAATAGTCCTGCCGAAGGTTCTAGAATCTAGATTCTTCACTGAATGTTATAAAAAGCTGGGATACTGAACTCCCAAATAGAACAACCTCAGATGCTACACAAAGCTCTGTCAGTCAGTTCTGTACTATTCTGTACATTCTTTACTCGTATTCTGTCATTAATTACCATGAACGAATTTCATAAGAATAACATATAGGTATCGTATGCAATGAAGAGTTTTAACTATCACATGAAAATGTTCCAGATAATACAAATTATGCAAATTCATATAAATATTAATGTAGTCGTACTGATCCCTATACGCAGCCAACCTAATATTGTGTAATACTAACTGCTTAATGACCAGATTTACTAAAACTGTTATTCATTTTTTAAAGTTTTCTGGTAATTCAAGATTACGAATCGTATTTCTAAAAATTCTACAACTGAAACCGAACAATAATTTCTTTTCGAAATGCTTAAATTTTGAGTTCACGCTCCTTCGCATAATTGTTAATATAGCGCATTTTATATTCAGAGAATAAATACATATCAGTCTGACTTCGACCGACAAGAATACTTCAACCTTTTCACGACAATCAGAAGACAAATGCTATGCTGGAAATCACACCCTATATGTATTGTCCAACCTCTCAGACGGGTTCCTTTTTGGATCAAGGTAATCGAATTTGTAGTTTTTCCAATAAAGACTTTCGTTGTGTTGTTTTGAAAAAAAAAAAAAAATTCGTAGGGCGTTCCACGTCAGAAAAGTATTCTTAATCGATGCTTAAGACTCCTGTACAGTTCACTCAATTCGGATATATATGCCATAAATTGTTGTTTCTGTCGTTGTTGTTGTTTGGCCCAAAACTGCTGGTGTTGTTTGGCCCCAAACTGCTGTTGTTGTTTGGCCCCAAACTGCTGGTGTTGTTTGGCCCAAAATGACGCCCTGATACAGGGTGCGATTAAAGGAGTTTCTAGCAGGGACCATCCTATCTTTTCTAATCAAATATATGACAAATCTAGAGCGTTCATTTAAAGCGTTCTTCCTTTCTTTAAATTTTAGGATACGATTTGAAGGGAATTTAGCTGTTATTTCTAGAAGAACGAGCAGCCTCATAGTGTTTCCGTTTTTTTTACTAGTTGCTGTTGTTGTAGTTAATGATGATGGTGAAGATGATGATGATGATGATGATGATGATGATGATGATGAAGATGATGATGAAACGATTATTTAAGATGATAAGAACAGTTGTAGATGTAATAATTTTCATATAATATAAACAGAATGACAATCAGAATAAACACAAAATCTCAAGACAAAACTGAAAATAAACACAAACTGATAACACAAGGACAAATAAACAGCAGAGGAAGTCAATTTGTACTTATTATTTATCTTTATGTGGATTTCTTGTCCGTTATAATACGTGATGAAATGGAAGCATCGATTCGTCATAGACGTACAGTAATCACAATAGTATGCAGGACTTATATATTAAGATAAACATACAAGAAAAGATTTCTGTCTGTCTGTCTGTCTGTCTATGTATGTATGTATGTATGTATGTATGTATGTATGTATGTATGTATGTATGTATCTATCTATCTATCTATCTATCTATCTATCTATCTATCTATCTATCTATCTATCCATTAGTATATTTAATAGTATATAACTATATTTATAGATTCGCAGATAGAAATGATTCGACAATCTCAACTATTCAAGTTTTGAAAATATCTAAAAAAAGAAGACTGCATTGTGAGTGACGATAACATACATACACCTATATCTATATCTATATCTATATCTATATCTATATCTATATCTAACTATCTCTCTCTCCCCCCTCTCTCTCTCTATATATATATATATGCACACACATACGCAAATTTTTCAATTGTTTTGCAAGACTTTTGATGTGAAATTCTGTATTGAAGGAAGTATTCTGCACTTTGGGAGAGAGTTTTTTACCTGTCAGTTTTATTACCGATTTATTAATTAGGTAATTAACAAATAAACGAATTTCATCTTGATGTTGTCTATGAAGTTACCATGTTTGTCTTTGGTATGTTGGTGTAAAACTGATAAACATCGATTCTTGTTCGTTATTACTTTATTCACACCAATGTTATCTTATTCTTTCACCTATGCTACGAGCCTTTTCCCCAAAAGGAGCTGAAGCAGTGGCCTTACACTGTTCTTCCTTGCATCTCACATGATATAATCTTTCTCTTTCTCTTTTATAGTTTTATAGTTTCCCTGTGGGTTTGTTTTCATAATCTTGCAGTTGTTATGGTTACAGGTTGTTTTAGAATAGTTTTAGTTCTACTGATTATTAATCTGATGGGTCTGTTCAGTTATTCTACTTCCTTCACTCTAAGTTCCATTTCATATAAAGTTTTTCTAAACTTGTAACTAAACATAACTTTCCGTAAATTTTAGTCATTCCATGATGCGTGTGTTTGGCTCACTAACTTCATATTCCAAGCGAAGTGGATGTTCCTTTTTATCTAACTCCTGTTTATATTTTTCAGCATGTATCTTCGGAATTCTTTATAAGGTGGTTGTGTTATCAACTAAGGATTTTTTCTGTGCTGTTTTGTATTCGTTGTATTCACCGAATTCGTTGCGAGAGATATATCGGAAGAGACTTAGAAGAAGACTTAGAACAACTCCATTTACAAATTCTACATTCATTTGAATATTCGGATTGACATAACTACTTCGTTTTTGGATAGAAACGTTGGAATAAGACATAATTCAGATAGCACATCTATATAGATGACAAACACTAACAAACGCCTCTATATGTAAACAGGAATAATGAGAGTCTTTATAGATATAAAATGCCAGTAGTAAAATACTTTCCTAAGGAGAATCTATACATTCTCATCTTTAAATGACATTTTCAAACAGAAATAAAAAGAATCAAACAAATTTTTACTAAAACCAATGCTGGAATTTGGTATCAGATCAAAATGGAGAGCAATATAAAAAAAAAATTCCTTTCACAGATACATCGGATACAAACAAACCGCACATGTAATATACAGTATGGAGTAAATGAATCCCGGATTTGAATAAGTCAACATCGTAAAATATAAAACAAAAAAAACAAAAAATAGTACATTATTTACATTATTTACATTTGACGGATATTTGTCCTCATCTTGTTTGTTGTTGACGCAATGTTTCGGCTGATAAACCCTCCAGCTTTCATCAGGTGTCTTGGGGAAATTTCGAACCTGGGTTCTCATTCCTAAGGTATATGGCGTAGTAGTTAAGAGCGCAGGCTATTGACCCCAAGATTCCGAGCTCGATTCCAGGCAGTGAACTGAATAATAATAATAATGATAACATCGAAAAATATCTTAGGAATGAGAACCCAGGTTCGAAATTTCCCCAAGACACCTGATGAAGGCAGGAAGGTATATCGGCCGAAACGTTGTGTTAATAACAAACAAGATGAGGACAAATATCCATCAAATGTAAATAATGTACATAATTCCTCATCTCTTAAATATAGAACTGTAAAAGAAATAGTATGACACTAAACACAAACTAACAGTAACTATAAAAGCCCCCAGTGTATCTTACATTATGTAAAGAATCGCAGCTGCTAGAGAGTTGATCAAGCTATCTGAGAAACGTGCGAGAATCAGATGCCAAATACCTCACGCACTTCTTATGAGGAATTCCGAAAGGAGCTTCGTGAGACCACTACTGAGTCGCTTCCAAAAAAAACAAAAGCCGTTGGAAAACAGTATATAGCAGAGACTCCATCTAAGAATATCTGAAGAAGGAATTGTATTCCGAAATATCATCGGACTATAGATAACTAAATTACAACAGATGTATAGTCCATTTTTTATATTATAGTGCATTGTTGTACCATTCAAAACTTTTTATTCTTTACGCCTGGGCCAGGCTTTACATTATGTATATTCACCACCGAAAGATAGGATATTGTGTGCTGTATCTGAGAGAAAAATCTCTTCGTAGACATGTGTTAAAATTAGAAGCAATAGCTGCAAAACTAAAATTGAAAGTCAACCGCGACAAATCAAAAATTAATGCGAGTTAATGAAGAAAACAGTGACCGTATTAAACTAGAAACCGGTGAAGTAGAGGATTTAGCCAAGTTTACGTATTTAGGTAGTAAGATAACGTTCTCAGGCGGCACCGACGAAGATATTTAGACGAGAATAAGTAAGGCAAGGACCGCTTTTCACCTGTTAAAAAAAAGTATGGAGCGCAAGTGTAATTTCAATAAAGAACAAAATAAGAATTTTTAACACTAACGTAAAAGCGGTGTTATTATATGGGACTGAGACATGGCAAACAACAGTTAAGTCAAATAAGCAAATACAATCATTCATCAACAGGTGCTTGCGCAGTAAACTTAAAATCAGATGGCCCGAACACGTAAGCAATATGGAGCTATGGCAAAGAAAGAATCAAGTTTCGATTAGGGAGGAAATATTTAAGTAAAAGTGGAAGTGGATTGGTAGCACAATTAGAAAAGACACACCAAATGTAGCGAAAAGTGCTTTACAGTGGAATCCGGATGGATATAGAAAGAAAGGTAGGCCTAAGAACTCGTAGCGTAGATCAACACAAAAGGAACTAGAGAAAGGGGAACATTATGGCAGAGTATAAGTACAGAAGCGAAAAATTATGCGACATGGAATTCAATTATAAGTGGCCTATACTGCGCGTTGGAGGGTTAAAGCCAAGCAAGAAAGACATGTGTTAAAAACACAATACATATCGGATGAGGGCGAACATTGTCTCAGGGGTTACTAAGCTATATATTACAAAGAAATTAAGAATCTGCCCACCATCACAAATCTCACAATCCACAGAATGTGTTTCAGGCGAATAATGTCAAGCAAAAATTTTATGTAAGCCTGAAGCATAGTATTATGAACTTCATAACGGCCATTGTTATATGGGATTCAAAAAAGCCAGAGGGAAAAAATAGTGTAGCAAAATATATAAAAAACATATGATGAAACAATGACTTTAGTCACTCGTATACGCTTTTCATACGACTAGGTTAAGGGAAAAGTTGGTGCACCGTGTTAAAATAATAAACTGAATGAACACACACACCACAAAAATATATAAAAAAGCATTATTTTAACACGGCGCACGAACTTTTTCCTCAACCTAATAAAAAGTGAAAATTGTTTTAACTTATCTAATATGGTGGGAATATAAATTCGCAGTTAGGGAAATTTATTATTTTCGAATTTTAGTATAAACCTTTCTTTTTCTTTATTCCACGCCAGATAAAAACGCTTCCCATCTTTGTTTAGTTTTATCCTGATTGAAACTCATATGTTGAGACCTCGATGAGGTTGATGCAGAATCTGCAATTACGACGGTTATACACTCGATCTATTGTATTTCTAGTTTTGGTGGCTGATTTAACGCTAGTAATTTTTTTTAAAGACGTTGGTTGTCCTTTACTTTTAACTGTGTCTTTTGCGTGCCTTTTTCGTCTCTAGGTCGTTCATCAGACAAAGAATATTTCGATTGTCGATGTTGCATACTTCGTACTTTTTCGAAGTATCGAGTGTTTTAGGCATGTTTCTTGCTTATCGTAATTTTTGGGTGTCTATCGTTTTTGCACGTTCAATTAGTTATTGATTAAAGACACAGCTATTGTCTTTCGATTAAAATACTTTTAAGTTCTTGAAGCCATTTCTCCTGGGTTTCGGGACTCGATACAATTGTGCAGACTCTTACTGCTAAGATATATTAATGTTCATGTTTTGGATGTCAGGGAGAGTCTTTCAGATATCATTCTAAGTCTGTTAGTTTCAAGCAGATGTTGGTTTCAATGTTAATCTCATTCTATGATTAAGATGGCCAAAAAGGGTAGTTGGTTTTGTAGCGGGAATATTTAACGATCAGATCACTGCATCCAAAGTCGCGATTCGCTAGAATGTTACCTACGCCATCGAATAAATTTGACCAGTCAAGACTTCGCATGGAACCGGTTACTAAATTTTCCCGCTAGAGTTTTGATTATATTCCACTGCAAATCAGATACTGTTGGTTCATGTCAATTAATATTTTAAACTGATTGAGTGTCCCAATGATGAAACAGTGACGCAGGTAGAGTTTCCATAAGGCAAATAAGTATTCATGGAAATTATTGCCGAAAGAATTCCGACAGTAAGCCAGGATTCTGATTGGTTGATAGTCTGTGAACGTCATTTGTTTATCAATCAAATATCCTGGTCACTTTGTTTTTGACCGACAGAAGTAATACTTATATGATACACACACACACACACACACACACACACACACACACACACACACACACACACACACATGTGTGCCTGTGCGTACGTGCACGCGAATATGTGCGTATTAATCCGTATATTATACATGGTATCAATAATATACATTAAGACAGACTAAATATATTTTCAGAAAATATAAAAGCATATTGATTTAAAGCACATACACTTACTTTCGTTCATAGACAAATACATGCATATATACACACATATACACAAAACTATATATATATGTATTTATATATGTGTATATATATGTATGTATGTATATATATATACACACACATATATATATACATATATATGTATATATATGTATATATGTGTATATGTATATAAATATATGTATGTATGTATATACATATATATATATGTATATATGTATATATGTATGTATATATATATATATAAATATATATGTATGTATATACATATATATATACGCATATATATATATATATATATATATATATATATACACACTCATACTTACATATTCACATACATATATATACCTGCATAACATATATACATACCGTCATACAGACGGACAGACAGGCAGGCATAGGAATCTTGCCTGAGGGTGCCATCATTTACAGAGTAAATAATCTACTTTACGGAATACTTTCCTCGTTTATGCGCACACATACATAAATATATATGTGTATACATGCATACACAAATACATGCATACACATACGTACGTACATACATACACACTTCCATATAGACACTTATGTACACGCGCATATATACGTGTGTGTATATGTGTATGTATGTGTATGTGTGTTTTTGAGTATGTGTGCATGAGTGTGTGGGTGTGTGTGCGTGTCTGCGCGTGCGTATACTAGCTAACATAGTTCAGGAGTAACAATTCTTTCAACGATTTTCTTATGTTGAAAACATGACTACAATTTATTAAAAAAATACAGTTATTGATGTTTCCAGTATATCTCAATGTGATGTTTTTCTCGCTCGTTTTTTCTTTACGACAATATTGAAGCTATTCAACATTTCATAAAAATGTCTACATAAAGATTATGAATTGTTTTCAACACCTAACCCTAGAAAGTTTATTGTTCATAATTCTTGACATTGTAAATACGAAACTTTTAAGAGAAGAAAACAAAATCGCGAGCTTGGACAATTCTGATGATTCTTTATGATTAAAGAACATTATTGCTTGCAAGCAAAGTATTAACATAACTGGCGGTTGTAGAAGATGTATTGATATATGTGTGTATGTATATGTGTATTTGCGCATGTATGCATGCATTTATTTATATATATATATGTTTGTGTATGTGTAAATATATATACTTACATACATACATACATACATACATACATACATACATACATACATATATATATATATAT
>NC_068982.1:138530163-138533438 GCF_001194135.2 Octopus bimaculoides
ATATATATATATATATATATATATATATATATATACATACACACACGCACACACGCACATACACACGCATATATATACACACATAAATACACGTTTATAATATATGTATTATTAAACATATATATACATACACACACACACACACGCACAAACATATATATATATACATATACAGACATGATCGTATATGCATTATTAAGTATATATATATATATATATATATATATATATATATATATATATATATATATATATATATATATATATATACAGACATACACACACACGCACATACACACACACGCACACACACACACACACACATATATATAGATATATACACAGGTACATACATAAATGTATATGTATTATTAAACATATATATACATACATACACACATGCATATACACACATACACATACACACACATATATACATATATTCATACAAACCCACGCACACACGCGCACACACATGCACACACGCGCGTACACACGCACACACACATATAGACGCACACAGATACATGCCACCCGATAACGTATGTATCATACTTTTGTTCCTTTGCAGATTTCAGTCACTGAACTGCGGCCATAATATTACGCCGTTCTCGAGAATTTTAGTCTACTTATAAACTGTAGTACCTCTATCCATCAAGTGCTGATTTCATTGGAATCGATTTATCGATTTGTTAAGTAACTGTAATAGAGAGGTACATAAGTCGACTCACCGATTTATGTCGTTAAACATATACACTATCATCATACATACATGCATTCATACTTACATACATACATACATACTTACATATATACATACATATATACATGCATGTATGCATGCATGCATATATACATACATGCATACGTACATACATACATACTTACATACATGCATACTCACATACTTATATACACATACATACAAGCATATATACATACATGCATACATACATATATGCATCCATCCGTACATACATACATGCATACATACATACGTGCATACATACATCCAGACATACTTCCATACATAGATCCATACATACATACATACGTATATATATGCATATATATATATATATACATATATACATATATACATACACACACACACATATATATATATTTATATACATACATACATACATACATACATATATATATATGCTTACATACATATAGTTACACAAGCATATCCATATTTACGTATGCTTCGTACAATTTCCATGTGTCAAATTCTATTTATCAATTATTAATCAAACCGAGATTAAAATAAATAATTGCTTAATGTATTGTGCTATAGGATGGAACGGGGAACACTTTGTTTGCGAAGTGTTGGTCACATAGCTACAGAATCAAAGATGAGTGACTCCTTGTTAGATGTCTCCATCGCGAACTATAACCGGAGAAAGAGGTAGATCTCGTGGGACCGATTAATCTTGACAGCCGCCTAATTTCTATTACCCGGGATTTTACAGAAACGGTGGCTTAGTTACAATGCAATACGAATGGCCTGACGATGGATAGATTCAAATAGAATTTTATAGAAAAATCTACGAAGTTTCTCTCAAGTATAAATATTAGCATTAACTTAGCAATATGGATTTTCACGATATAACATTAGACTCTCTCTTCATGTGCTATGTCTACAGGTATCGACCATCTCTGGCCTTCATTTCAAAGTCTGAAGATTCAATAATGTTTTTTTAGAAAGATACAGCGCAGGCTTTCTGTTGTCTACTACTGGTTCATTTATAGTTTATTCTGTTAGTTGTCTGCTCTCCCGAGCTTGTTCTTGAAGCACAGAGCCTGCTATACCCGTATCAGGCAGTTCGCGTGACATCAGAGAATGTCAACAAACCAGTGGGGGTGTGTGTTGCATCTCTAATGGCCAGCTCTCCATTGATTCCTGAATGTCTTAGCCACAAGACTGTCTTCTGCTATATGACCCTTAATCGGGACTCTTGACAAATTCTGCCTCTCCGAGACGTAAAAGACATGTGAGCAGTGGTAACTACGTGGAAACACTTTACTCCCCAAAACACCTGAACTCCGCAGCTGGAGTCACACAGTCGGATGCAGTTTGATGTCTTCCCCAGGAGCATCCTTTAAATTAGTTCTACTGAAAGTCAATTAAAGACATTGTTGATATTTATAAACATTCCATACATCCACCATCCACATTTAGAAAATTTGAGGTCAAAATAAGAGAGTCTTTGATATTACCTCGGACAAGGATACCTTCAATAAAGCAGCTACATATTATAACGATGCACTAATTAGGAGTGGCTTCAGTGAAAGATTAGTTTATATGGATAGAACTCAATTCATTTTACAGCAGAGTGGAGCCAAGGAAAGGTATGTAATCTGGTTTCATACACCACACAACCAAGAAATCACCACGAACGTAGTCAGCGATTTCTTAACTCAAAGATATAATTTCCTATCACGAGTACAACTATTATAAACTATTCAACTGACAAAATGGTAAGGTCAGTTGATAATTTGTAGATAATATATATTCTCAGGTCAAATATATATATTCTAAGGTCAAATACTACAACCATCAACACCCAACCACACATCCACAATTCTCTCAGTCAATCACCATCTGTCGAATTCCATATGAATGTTCATTGAAAAGGACCCTACCTTTCGAAAGAAGTCGTATGCCCAGAAGTTATAGACATCTTAACGCTATTTAAAGGGAGTTAAAAAAAACATTTACCCAGAGACCGTTTCTTTCAACTTCATACATTCAAGGCAAAAAAAAAAAAAAAAAAAAGCCAACAAAAAACAGGGAAAATTTTCAATTCTGTCACAATTCTTGTGTGAACTCAGCGACGAGGACTAGAATGCCTTCCAGTAACATGAAACATTTTTGTGAGGGCTACACCGCACTTCAAGGAGGTGCGGAAATGTAGTTTTTCCATGATTGAAAACGTCCAAACCCTGAAGCAATTAACAATACGACTTAATCAGAGAACGGAGGATTTGACGAACTGCTATCACTTTCTGGCTAAAAATTGTTAAGGTTACATCTATCCGTGGAATACTCAGCCACTTAAGTATTTATTCAACGAACAGACAATTCAGTTGCTCAAACAACTGAAAAATCCTCATCGTCGAGACCGACGGAGAACCATCGATATTTGTGTGCATCTTTATATTTGTGAGTGAGTGTGTATTTGTGAGTGTGTATATCTGTGAGTCTGTGTGAAGTTTCTGTGTGTGTGTGTGTGTGTGTGTGTGTGTGTGTGTGTGTGTGTGTGTGT
>NC_068982.1:138538422-138548955 GCF_001194135.2 Octopus bimaculoides
TATATATATATGTATGGGTGTATGTGCATGCGTATGTATATGCGTGTATATATTTACTTATATATATACGCAAGTGTACTAACATGTGTGTGTGTGTGTGTGTTAAACTTTGCACAGACGTCTGTATCTTGCTTTACGTACGAATACATGTACATATTTATCTATGCTATGTACGTATATTTATGTATATATATACGTGTGTACCTGTGTATATGAGTTCCCATACGTGTTCGTATGTGCGTGTATCGAGTTGTATGTATATACCCATATACTTGGATGTGCGTGTGTAAGCGCGTATGTATATGTGCGTATATATATATGTATCTGTGTATGTATATGTGCGTATATATATATGTATCTGTGTATGTATATGTGCGTCTAAGCACGAACAGAAAAGAAATTTTCATCTAAGTATTTTCTTTCAACTTCTACTTCCTTTTCTTTCTCTTAACAGTTACAACAGCGAAAACTCATTACGTCATTTTCTCTAAACTAGAATGCATTCCTTCCACGTTCATATTTGAATTTTTGGCGTTTGAATAATTTTTCTGTTTTTTACTTATTCTCGAAATTGATGGAAGTAAAGCGGTACGGAAAACCGAATGAGAAAATCTCTCGTAAAACGTGTTATTGATGTATCCGAAGAAACCCAGAACGGGTCGAAACATGTGTCGTACCTAATAAAATCTATTGTCCTTCCATTTATTTTATTAATACTGTTACCCCAACCGCCACTACGAAGTTCCTGCAATAAATCTACGGATAATAACAGGTAATCGAAACTGTGCCGGTGCTTTACTCATCATCTCTTTATACATTTTGTATGATTTATCCATTACACACACACACACACACACACACACACACACACACACACACACACACACACACACACACACACACATATATATATATACATTTTTAAAAATTTTATCTAGTTTCCGCTCATGAGCTGTGGCCATGCTGGGGCACTGCCATTTGGTGTTGCTACATAATTTTACTTCACGAATGATTTTCAGAAATTGACATTTGGTGCATGAGAGAGTTCGATGCAGCTGCCCTCATCTGCACTTCCTGCCGCGAAGTTGGTTCATTTGGGACACTTGACAGGAAGAGGTCCAGCTTTATTTTGAAGATACCTACATCCACCCAATGCAGGTCTCTCAGGTTCTTCGGGAGGATATTGAAGAGCTGTGGACCTCTGAAAAGTGTTATTTGCGAACCATTTTGTCGCCATAAAAAAAGCAAAAATTATTTTTTTATGGCTACAAAAGGGTTTATAAGGCTGCAAAAAAGTGCTCAAATGTAACTGAGACAGAGATAAAAAAGAACCAAAAAAACATTGATCAGAGAACAAACATCAACTTCGAGTCAACGACTTTATATATAACACCACACCGCCAAACATTTGATCATATAAATATTACTATGGCTCTTAAACATATAGTATACATATATAAAAAACACAGAAGGTAAAAAATATATATGCGATTAAAAATACAGATACATAGAACGGCTTGTCAAGAAGGAATATACAATCGACTAAAAATTCTAAAGCGTATCATGCGACTAAAAATCTATATAAAATAAATTATCAAGCGACTAAAAAAATTTTCCTACTCCCCTCAAACAAAAAAGTACGTCAAAAAAGTTCATTTCATAAAAGCCATGGTAGGTTGGCGTCCAGGAGCAAAAAGTGTTCCACAAAATCAAGTCAAACACATCTATGGCCATTTCGGGAGTTCACTGCCGCGATTTCATCGATTGTATATACCTTCTTGATAGGCCGTTCTATATAGCTGTATTTTTATTTGCATATATATTTTTTACCTTCTTTGTTTTTTGTTTTTTTTACATGTGTATATTATATGTTTAAGAGCCATGGTAATATTTATATATGATCAGATGTTTGGAAGTGTTGTGTTCTATATAAAGTGGTTGATTCGAATTTGTTTGTTCTCTGATCAATTTTTTTTTACACACACACACACACACACACACACACACACATGCAATATTTGTTCTATGAAATTAAATTTTCTTTCCATTATACATAACAAATTTTTGTTTTATTTTTTATATTTTTTAGCGTTCATAGGAACATAACGATTTAAATGATTTAGTTTATATTTTAAAATGGTGTAACTAGGAATTTTGCTGGAATCCCTGAAGAAGCTTTTTTACTTAATGCATTATATTGACAATTATTTAATTATTTATTTACTTAATTAACTAATTAAAATAGATATACTCTTAATAATTAAGCAGAAACACATGTCGGAAAATTATTTCTTATATGGATAAATAAATTAACGATTCTTACATCTGTTTCCATTGTCTACCTTATTACATTTTCTCAGGCCCTACTACATTAAGTATTTTAACTGGAATTAATATTGGGTTATCCGGAAAGTTCGTACCGATTTATTGTAACTTACCTTTCGACTTATTTTAGAACATGGTTGAGTCCATAAAATAGGATTTGACTACACCTCCATTTAGAGCACAGTTTAAGCTATCTTTTCGTGGAAGAAGGTTTATGTTCCTATAACCTGTGTTAATTCTGTTACCCTTTAAAATGGAAGATAAGAAAGTTCATTTTCGGCACTTGATGCTTTTCTTTTTCCGTAAAAGGAAAAATGCCTCACAAGCAACCAAAGAAGTATGCGCAGTTTACGGTGATGTTTCTTTATCCGAAAGAACTGTATGGAAGTGGTTCGCAAGGTTCCGAACTGGAGATTGTAGCCTTATTGATAAAGAGCGATCAGGTAGACCATCCACTACAGATGATGACCAAATCAAGTCATTAATTGAGAATAACCTACGTTGCACAACTCGAGAATTGGCAGAAAGCCTCAACCTATCAAAATCCGTCGTTCATGAGCACCTGGAAAAGCTTGGGTACACAAATCGCTAAGATGTTTGAGTACCACATGAGTTAAGTGAGAAGAACCTTCTGGATCTCATTTCCATCTGTGATTCGCTTTATAAACGGAATGAAAACGCGCCTTTTTTAAAGCAAATTGTGACAGGTGATGAAAAATGGATTATCTCTGGAAAGGAATTCTGTACTATGAGCTTCTCCCAAGTAACCAGATAATTAATTCTGAGAAATACTGCACACAACTGGACGAGTTAAAAGCAGCAATTCAAGAGAAACGTCTAGAATTGGCCAAAGGAGCATAATCAGCATATTTTGCTTTATGAGTTCAGTAAAGGCACCAACGCAACGGAAAATGCAAGGAATATCAATGCAGTATATGGGGATCAGACAATAGGCGTAAGCTTCTATCAATGGTGGTTCCAAAAATTCTGAGCCCTATCTGATTATCATTTATTCCGCAACCTTCAAAATCATTTGGACAGAAAAAAATATGAATTCTGTAGACGAGGTGAGAACAGTACCGGGGGAGCATTTTTCGTCACGTACAAGTGAATTGTGGAAGAGGGGCCATGCAAGTCTACCAGATAGATGAAAGAGCATTGTAGAAAATGAAGGAGAGTATAGTTTAGATTAAAAAGTTTGAAAAATAAAAGTATTAGAAAAGCTGTATTATTCATGGGATGACCCAATACAAACACACACACACACACACACACACACACACACACACACACACACACACACACACACACACACACACACACACGCACATAAAGGAATACAAAAAAATGGGACAAGAACGCAAAACATCCAGACAGATGATACAAAAGAGGGACAAGAAAAAATAAGGAGTTTTGTTTCCTCAGTCGAATTCCAGATTATCTTTGCAATTTCGGCTGGTTATACTCGAGATTTCTCCAATCTGGCCAGCCCCAAGGAAAAATTAAGCTGAGTGCACTAGATTCCTTGGAAGAAAGCAGCGAATGTATACGAAAACATGGACGGAACACAACGGAGAAATGGTACACAAATACAAATGAAAATAACAGGATATTAACAACAGGTGTCTTTCGACTAAGGACTAATTAAATTAAGCTGGCGTGTGAGGAAGTGAAGCCTTACGGCAGGGACATAAGAGATGACAGGCATGGAAAGGAATATGTTGCACGGATGGTAGTCGAACCAAGAAAGAAAGGTTAGGATGGTCGTACACCGGTCACGTGGAGAGAGAGGAGAGAGTTAGAGGCAGAGGGATAGAAGAATTAGGGAGGAACGAGAAAAAAGAAAAGGGACAGAGTGAAATGAAAGAGAAGGGAAGGTGAGAATGAAGAGAAAGCCAGGAAATGTGAGAGAGGGGGAACGAAAGAAAGAAGAGTGGAAAGAACGATGTATGTGTAAAGGGGCTGATAGAAAAAAGAAAGAATGAAAGAACATATATATAGAAAGAATATGAGGAGTTTAGTTCACTTGTGATCTAAACAAATAGGTACGTTGGGTAAGTGCTATAGTATAGTTGGTCGACCATTAGGTTCTAAGATCACAGCTGAGGCTGGATCTAGGGATCCGTGTTAAGGTTCCGTTATAGCATGCATATATTATATTAGAGGAAAAAATCAAAACCATAGCAGAACGAGTATCTCAAGTCATTTAGAATGATTTAAGATATAATTTAATTTAATTAGAGTAAGGTGAATTTGAATTCTAAATTATTCTAAATGACTTGAGATACTCGTTATGCTTTTGTTTTGATTTTTTCTCTAATATATATATACATACATACATGCATACAGTGTTTTTAAGTTTGGCCGAGTCAGTGTTTGTCTTATCTGGTATAGCAACAGAATGAGTCGATCAAAATTAAAATATTATTAATCTCTTCTGTGGTATTAAGTAGTCTCCTGTCTGATAATCAATAGTTACTGCATTGAACGCAGACGAACACCATCAGACACTTGTCTCTAGAATTCCCTCTCCAGCATCGCTTTTGGTCAGGTCACTCTATATTCCGTTCTAAATGGGTGAATATATACACACATACACATTTATATATATGGCCACAGTCAAATGACTGAAACAAGCAATATACACACACACACACACACACACACACACACACACACACACACACACACACACACACACACACACACACACACACACACACACACACACATGTATGTTTGTGTGTGTGTATATATTGTTTTAACTATTACTCGGAATTATATTTTCAGAGATATAGGAAATAGAATGCTTTGACATTCTTTCATTTCCTAATAGGTTAAGCGATTTCAGGGAAGAATTAATAAACTCCTTCGTTAATCTGTGATCGAAATCACGTTGTGTTGTTGGCTTGCCAAACACCATTTGCCACTTCAGTGCGGAATTGTTGATATTGACTTTAAAAAAAATCTTCATTTAAAAAAAAATATTTAATTAGAACGTAGAAAATGTGACGAAAATAAATGGAGATATTGTGATAATTCTGCATGTTCTAAAAAATCGAGTGTTAAGTGTGGTGAAATGTTAGCAACAAGAGATTGAATCTGTAATTGACAAAGCGAATCTCGAAATGTCACAAAGCCAGACCTTCGAATGGCAATATTCATTTGATGCGAAGGCGGCGATATGGTAGAATCGTTAGCACGCTGGACGAAATGCTTAGCAGTATTTCGCCCCTCAAATTCCGCCGAGGTCGACTTTGCCTTTCATCCTTTCGGGGTCGATAAATTAAGTACCAGTTGAGTACTGGGGTCGATCTAATCGACTGGCCTCCTTCCCCAAATTTCAGGCGTTGTGCCTATAGTAGAAAGGATTATTTTAGGTCTGTATTTAGTGGCAAACAGACACAAATACCTTGTCCAACCTTCCACACCGGTGTACCATCCAGGATGTGAAGAATAGAGGGAGAGAGTGAGGTGGGGTCTGCACAAGTGTGAAGCTTGTACTCAATTACAGGTGAGTTTGACTGAAGCAACATGGAATACTGCTTGGTTTAGGAATCGAATCTACGACCTTAAGATTGTGAGCCCGAACTCCTAATCATGTGGCTACGCACCTTCACTGCTAGAACCAGTAGCAACTAAATTCCCTCTATCACTCAGGCGTCTTTGAAAAGAACACATTTGATAATGAACGAGTTCCTAAGTAATAATATGTCTGAGAAAAATACTGGGTGGTCATAATTAGAACACTCCTGATCTTAGGCCTGACCGATCAGGGCTGTCATGAAATACAACAGCAACAAAAACAAAGCAATGATGACGACCACAACAACGACTACAAGAACAAAAATAATAACAATTTCTACAATAATGGCGTCTCCTCGGCATTGGTCAGTCTCGTAACTGCAAGTATAATGGCTTCTACTCCTTGGAGATGGACAACTCTGTACCTCCTCCGTTCAGGCATCTCCGAGACACTTGTCTTTCCATCTCTTGTCACCCTTTGTGCATCCAGCCTTACCCTCAGGTTTGCACTAACCACTAGTCCTTCCTACCCACAACATGGCACCTCTGGAACCTTCTCGTAGCTCATGTCTTTCCAGCAGGTATTGGCTTGCAATAATTTAAAATGGAGAATTAATGGCAAAAAAGCAATGAGTGGCTTCAAAAGGACAGCACCGGCCATGGGCCCTACCTGTTCCTTCAGACTCAACAACTAGAACAAAAAAAAAAAAAAAGGAAAGACACAAGCAGCGGTAGCAATTTTAGCAACAATTGTGGCAACGGCAGCAGTAGCGACACCGACAGCACAAACGGCATTGAAGCAGTAGCAGCTGCAGCACTGATAGCAGTCGCAGCAGCAGCAACGATCGCAGCAAAATCAGGTGTAGCAACAAGATCATTGATTATCATAGTAAAGCGTACAGTCTCATTATAAGTCAGCCATTTTAAAACTAAAGGTTATTTTTTTGCTGATTCGACTTTGGCCCGCGACTTAGCACAGCGGTAGCAGCGGCAGTAGCAGTAGTAGTAGCGAGAAACGAACCATCGATGTTTTGGCCAGTAAATTAACATACTAACTTTACTACAATCAGTGGTTCTCGGAACAAATACACACACACACACACACACACACACACACACACACACACACACACATATATATATATATACGCAAAAGCTTATTACATAGGTTCATTTTATTATAAAACTGTGGGCCATTAAGCACATCAAACAAACAAAGGTCACATGATTCGTGATCTCCTGTTCCACGCGTCGCTGAAGAGGGTTGAGAACATTCAAAATAATATAATTTAAAGAATCAACATTAATCTCCGCTTTCGGAAAGAAACATTTAATTTCTCTTTTTCTTTTCTTTCTTTCTTTTCTTTTTTTTTTATCCATTTTTATACATTTTTAGTTTTGTGTGTATTTGTGTGTTGTTTTTGTGTGTTGTTTTTATGTTGTATAAAGTGCTGTTTTATTTATATATTTTATTCAGATGAGTTTATGTTGGGTACAATAGCTCTATTAGTAGAGCACTCAACCAGAATCGAAACTTGTCAGTTCAATTCCCATTTGAACCGTTCACCAAATTTATTTATAAACGCTTCATTGAACACGCCACACATCCAGTATCACACGCACTCATACACACATACGCACATATGCGAGCGCAGACACATTCTGACACTCACACACACACACACACACACACACACATACATATAATGAAAGATCATATAGACAGATAGCTCAATCAATAGATTGATCGATATATATATATATATACATACATACACATAAATATATATATATACACCCCCCCCCGTATATAATTATATGTATATATAATTATATATATGTAATTATATATATAGCTAGATAATTATATATATATATATATATATATATATATATATATATATATATATATATATATATATATATAGATATAGATATAGATATATGAAGATTACAAATATATATATATATATATATGAAGATTACAAATATATATATATGTGTGTATGTGTGTGTGTGTGTGGCGTGTCTGTGTGTGTGTGGTAGACTTAAGTCTCGTTATAAAGCAAGCAGTTAACTGCAAATGAATGTGATTTGTATCTAACAAGAGAAAGCTAAGATATTCAGAAAATCTACCGTTAAGATAAAATTAATGAAGTTTTATTCGTCATTGAGGATATCCAACCCAAACAAAATGCTATTAAAACGACAACAACGTCCAGTCATTTTGCTTTGTGTGTGTGAGAAAGAGAGAGAGAGAGAGAGAGAGAGTGTGTGTGCGTGTGTGTATGTCTGTGCGCGCCAGGGTGGAGAAACTCATTTAATTTAGTAATCATTGTTGGAGAAATTAGGGCTTCGAGTGTCCAGTGATTTCATTTATCAGATGGCACACACCAAACACAGTGAAGAACAATGAACGCTGCTTGATAAGCTTATACGTTATCGGATATTCAAACAAACAATCGAGAGTTCGTATCCTATCAATGGTTTCGTATTAATTTTAGGACACGAACCACTTGGCGCAACTAATTCAGTCTGGTTAGCAATTAATGCTGGGCATCACTAAATGTCCTTGATGTATAGCCCTCAGGTCAGCTCTCATCAAATAGTTCTGTGTACTCAGAAGACAATATAACCGTGACTATCTCGCCTCGTGTTCTTTATTATAACACTTTGTATGCAGGAACGTGTTATTTTTTGTAAGATTGACCACAATTATAATCTTAAGACCAAAGGAATTAAGCGTATGAATTAGGTCTTTCTAAGATTACTTAACGTGTGCTTGTGCAGACAAGCACACATTACATATATACATACAGGAACACAACATACAGATATGTATATTTTACGAGGCTGGAAATTGATTTGAAGAAAATTCGGTATGGATTTCATGTACTCTGGAGAGTTGGAATCATACCACAGCTTGTAATTAGAATAATTAGTGCCGAATTTGATAAGAATTTTGATCGAGCCAACAGCTGGACACTGTCATGAGGCTGGACATTTCCAGTTATTCTGGTACATATTGGCGAAGTCTGGTTTGAAACTGGAAATATCTAGGTATTCTGGTCAATATTGGTGTATTTTGCTCTGGGGCTGGACATCCCAGATATTGTGGTTTGTAGTTCCGGACACTTTCTAAGACCATAAATTCGCAGATATTTTGGTACATATGACTGGACTCGGATCTGAGACCGAGTTTTCACAGAAATTCTAATATTTTCGACATTACAGCTAAATGCACTTGCTCAAGGTGCCGTGCCGTAAATTGAAACCCATATCTATCTATTTACAAAACATACTTTTAGCCACACAGAGATACCTGCCTCTACCTGTTTAACAATCACCAAACATTTTTCTAAGCATTTTTTAACGTATCGTACTTTTCTCACGATCATCAGCAGAAGGTACAGGAGAATGCGTTTGTTCAAGATATCGCACTAGATGATTGAACACACAGCTATAAGATTACCAGGCATATTTCTTGACCATACTAATATATTTACACCTACCTACTTCTTTTAAAAATATTATTATTTTTATTATTATGGAGCGTGTTAAAAAGCTTAATCACACGTTATACACAGATATACTTGCCAACACGTAGCACCATTCGTTGTTTTATTACAGATAATCCTGTACAGCGAGAGAATATTTCCTTACATTTTTCAAGTCGTTCCTGCTTTATGAAGTAAAAGGATAATTTAGCTTTCCACTGATTTCTCCAATTTTTTTTTCTCTTCTGTTCTGTTAATAAGGAAAGCTGATTTGAATATTAACGATGTACGCATGTGATTTAGATTAATAAAATATAGGATTTTTATAACCAGTCTTTGTCTTATTTTGTGAAACCTCACAATATAAGCAAACCGAAGTTATCATTATTATTATTATTATTATTATTATTATTATTATTATTATTATTATTATTATTATTATTATTATTATTATTAATGTCCTTTCATGTCTTTCCTTCGCTTGCTCCATATATACATATATATATTCTGGACAATAGATAAACGGCAAATACATCCTTATCGACATTAGAAGCAGCAACAACAACAACATAAATAAATAACAACAACAACAACAGTAACAGCAGCAGTGATGACAACAACAGCAATGACAGCAACAAACGAAAAAAAATGTAGAGAGCAGCTAATACGGATTATGGCAATTCTTTGAAGATAAATTTCCAATGTAGATTCATGGTAACATAATTATAAGGAATGGACATACCGACGATGATGGTGCTGCTGCTGCTGATGATGATGATGATGATGACGATGATGATAATGATGGTTGTGATGGTAATGACGATGATGATGATGATGATGGTGATGGTGGTGATGGCGATGATCGGGGTCACGACGATGATGAAGATGATGGCCACGATGATGATGGTGATGATGATAGTTAAGTCATAATCATAATGATAGGCATGACGGTGTTGGTGATGATGGTGGTGATGAAAATAATAATAATAATAATAATAATAATAATAATAATAATAATAATAATAACGATGATAATAATAATAATAATAATAATGATAATAATAATAATGATGGAAGCTGACAAATACAAGCAAGAAATCAATCTACCTAACAAATACGAAGAAGAAGAAGAAAAAGAAGAAACAACAAAAGCTATAAAACAAATGAAATCCAAACTAAAACTAGA
>NC_068982.1:138550086-138551144 GCF_001194135.2 Octopus bimaculoides
TTCTGATTTACAAAGGAATGTTCAGAGTAGGACCATTCTCACGGGCCATCCTCGCTATATTCACTCACCTTTCAACAAAAATATTGGGTGGGGTGGGGTTTGGGGTTGGGGTGAGGCAGAATTTTCCTTTCCATCATCGCTTTCCTTTTCAGGTGGAACTTGAAAAAGCTGATGAGGGCTCGGCCGAAGAGGTAAGTATCCGCCTTCAGTCCTTTCAATCTCATCCACCACACTTCCCCCTTCACCAAAGCCACGAGACAAGAAAAAAAACTGCCTTCTCTTCTCAGCCAAAAGAAGACAGCAGGGTGATCTTCCCGATGGACTCAGCTGAAAACCGAACCCGTCCTACACGCGTCAACAGCTGTTCAATAAAGCTCCACAAGTCAGTATTGTATGGACACTGGACTAGCGCAGTCAGCACTTCTGTGTCTGTAAAGCTTGTCTCGAAACAGCAAAGCTCCTCGGCGGCATTGCCAGGTCAGTCCAGGCTAGGCCAAGGATTTCAGGAAATTATCCATAGGCCCTAGCCCGAAAGTCTTCCAGAAAAGATTCCTCCCGAGTTTCCCCGAGGACGTCGTCGCTCTTGCTCGCCACTAATCCCCTATAGAACTCCATAGTGGAACTTACACCGACCGACTAGCAGAGGATGAGCGCTAGCCGATACTTCAGGTGTCAAGCAACCTTTCTCGGCCTACGTTTTATCTAGGACTGTAGCTCCATCAATAAAGCGAGCTGCAGAAAATCCTGTCTGAAAAAAGGCGACACACACTCACCGTTAAGAAAACGCTGGTGATGTCGCGGCCTCAGTGCATTTCTGGGCATCATAAGCCATGGCATGCTCGGTCCTTTACTCACTGGGAACTGTAAGCAAAGATATAGACAATTGGCTGAAGGAGATTGCAATAGAATGTTCTGTATAACTTCTACAAAAAGTTCGCCTCTTCGGGATAGGAATGATTATCAGGAGTGTTCTACGCACTTGAAAGACTATTGAACCTAAATTTGCAGGTAGTAACCCGCTAACTACATAAATCCTGTCGGGAATAACCGAATAATAA
>NC_068982.1:138551506-138553519 GCF_001194135.2 Octopus bimaculoides
GTGAAAGCACGTTATAAAAAATAAAACTACTGAACAATAATAATAATAATAATAATAATTATAATAATAATAATAATTATAATAATAATAATAATAATAATAATAATAATAATAATAATAATAGTCAAGACAAAGAGCGCGATTCGATTGTAATAGATATTTTTTATTGCTTGAACGATATTTCAACAGTAAGTCTGTCTTGTTCAAAATAAGAAGTGATAAAAATTCAAAATTACAGAAATTTAAATTTAAAGTATGAACGAGAGCAACCAGCGTCCATACGTTGATGAAATGACATCATCAATCTTTAAGTTTCAATTTTATAACAGGCGAAAAGAAAAAGGCAGAAAAACGCCAGTTATAAAATTGAAACTTAAAGACTGATGAAGTCATTCCATTAACGTATGGACGCAGGTTGCTCTTGTTCATACTTTGAATTTAAATTTCTATAATTTTGAATTTTTATCACTTCTTATTTTGAACTTGACAAAGACAGACTTACTGTCGAAATATCGTTCAACCAATAAAATATCTATTACAAACAAATCACGCTCTTCGTCTTGACTGTTTACTTTTAAATACAATAGTAATAATAATAATAATAATAATAATAATAATAATAATAATAATAATAATAATAATAATGATAATGTGCTCTGACAAGGGAAAAAGATAAGCCATGTTGTTAGTGAGAGCTATAAGCTCGAACAATGCGAATACAAAAGGAAACACGACAATGTGACCAGATATGTCCATTGGCTGTTGTGCGGAGAAGCAAACCTCGAGAGAATCGAACAATGGTATGAGCACAAGCCAGAGGGAGTAATGGAAAACGAACATTACAAAATACTCTGGGATTTTAACATAGATTGCGACCAAATCATAGAAGCGAAATGACCAGATATTGTGCTCATCGATAAAGATGAAAAAGAAATAAAAATAATAGATTTTGCAATACCAGGCGATTCGAGGGTGAAATGTAAGGAAACAGAAAATATTTAGAAATACCAGCCACTGCGGGATGAGATAGGAAAGTCATGGGGCATGAGGAAGGTAATGGTGATGCCGGTGATAGTTGGTGCTTTAGGAGCAGTTTCCAAGGGCTTTGAAAACATATTAAGACTATTGGAGCTGGCGTCAGGCTCGAGGCGATCCAGAAGACAGTATTGTTGGGTACAGCTCGCAGTCTATAAGGAGAGTATCGTCTCTTTGAGTCACGGGAGAAGGCACTACTTGAAACTTTTGGGGATTTGTTATTGCCTGCTTTCAAGTAAAGAATAACCGGTAATTAAGAACTATCCGAGATTCTTTCAGAACAGTAACAACAGCAACAACAATGATAATAATATGCTCTGATGCAATACCAGGCAGTAGCTCTACTGGCTTCTGATCTTAATTGATTGGAAGTGTTATGTACATTGTCTTGTCTTGGTATAAAAAGATGGGCTACAGCAAATATTCTGCTTAATACCACGGATTTGCTTGTCACTTGTTTGACCTTAACCAGTTGAGCAAACATGTCCCTTGGTGGCTGACGATATGTGCATCTCTGATCATGAGCAGAAGTAGTGGGGGAACATCATAGTCATGTATTGAAAGAAATTCTTTGGGGTTTGGATAATTCAACTTTGGAAACATGGGTGTTTCATTCAACGTCTTCAATTAACCCTAATTCGGGGACCTTTTGAACGGGATGAGCTACTCGACCTGAAGAAAATTCTAACTGGGCCCCACCTGCGAGGTCATGCGCTGTTTATCTTGATATGAGATCACCATGTCACGCACATATGGTTGTGATGCATGTACTTGATGTACCCTTATCAGACAGATAGTCATGATGGGTATACTGGGCTTCGTATATTTTACCCCGGTGTCACTTTGATGGCATGCACTGCTCTCTCACGCAATAATAATAATGATAATAATAATAATAATAATAATAATAATAATAATAATAATAATAATAATAATAATAATAATAATAGAGAAAAATCCCAGCAATGGTTGAGAAGC
>NC_068982.1:138554222-138560987 GCF_001194135.2 Octopus bimaculoides
AAAACACTTTCAATACAGTAACCATAAGAGCACCACAGCAAACCACAGCACATACCCAAGGCGCACAGAGCTGCGCTCGGTAGTGAAGTGAAAGCACGTTATAAAAATAAAACTACTGAACAATAATAATAGTAATAATAATAATAATAATAATAATAATAATAATAAAGAGAAGAAGAAGAAGAAGAAGAAGAAGAAGAAGAAGAAGAAGAAGAAGAAGAAGAAGAAGAAGAAGAAGAAGAAGAAGAAGAAGAAGAAGAAGAAGAAGAAAGCGGAAGGAAAACGAAAAATACAATTCTATATTTTTTAGATGAAGAATTATGTACATTATTTACATTTGTCTTCATCTTGTTTGTTGTTACCACAACGTCTTGGCTGATGTACACTCCAGCCTTCATCAGGTGTCTTAAAGTATTTTCCCGATTACTCAGGTCACTGCCCACGGGCATATGGCGTAATGGTTAATAGCGCGGCTACTAACTCCAAGATTCCGAGTTTGATTCCAAGTAGTGACCTGAATATTAATAATAATAATAATAATAATGATAATAATAATAATTGTTATTATTATTACTATTATTATTAAGGCGGCGAGTTGGCAGAATCGTTAGCACACTGGACGAAATGCTTAGCGGCATTTCGCCCGTCGCTACGTTCTGAGTTCAAATTCCATCGAGGTCGACTTTGCCTTTCATCCCTTCAGGGTCGATAAATTAAGTACCAGTTGCGTACTGGGTCGATCTAATCGACTGGCCTCCTCCCCGCAAAATTTCGTGCCTTGTGCCTAGAGTAGAAAAGAATAACAGTATTTCAGTATAGTAACAGTCGTGATTGTAATATCTCTGTTAATGCGAACAGATGACAATATTCAAAATGGCGATATAAGCAATTTTAGGTTACTGTATTTTTTCAGTAAATGCAAATCTCGCCTCTGTTGCTAGAACTCGGCGACATTTTATAGTAGTTGAACAAGAAAGTGATGATGCATATGCCAACAGCTTGCTAAAATATGGTATACTGAAATAATTCACATGATTTATAGACATTTCCTTAAGAGAACAACATAGATATAAGCGTAGCTATCAACAATGTAAAAAGAGAGTTTAGAAATCATAACATCATAACACAATTGTAATACCTGGTTAAGTAAGTTTATATGTGTTTGCAAACTCACAACAGGATTAAATAAACAATGTAACGTTACAAAAGAGAAAAGCTAACAAGAAAGAATAGAGAACTGGAAGAAGAAATCACAGAATAGTTTTTTTCTATGTAACGAAGCACGAAAAGTAATCCAGGAGGGAGTATATATAACATTGATAGAAAGATTAACAAAACTAAGTACGACATATTGAGTTAATACAATTGAAACAGAGAACAAACTCCACTGCAAACATTGGAACGCTTGAAATAAAAGATTGAAAATGTAGAGCATTCGAATACAAAATACCTGGTACGTTTAAAATCACGCTTTAGAAAATAATCCGAAAGAATAGTTTAAAACAATTCGTGGTAAGAACAGATAAGTTGGTGAGATACCCCCTAAAGAAACAAAAAAAATATTTTGGAAACCTGTTTATGATAACAAAACTAAATATTATAGTTCTATATTTAAGAGATGAGGAATTCTGTATATTATTTACATTATTTAGATTTGACGGATATTTGTCCTCATCTTGTTTGTTGTTAACACAACGTTTCGGCTGATATACCCTCCAGGTTCGAAATTTCCCCAAGACACCTAATGAAGGCTGGAGGGTATATCAGTCGAAACGTTGTGTTAACAACAAACAAGTTGATGATAAATATCCGTCAAATGTAAATAATGTAAATAAAACTAAATATAACAAAAATATTGCCAGGTTATAAGAATATATAGTAAAAAGAGAATTGAAAAATCACCTCAAAGCGTTAAAATAAATAAAAATAAATGTTTCTTTCTCGAGCCATGCCAGGGTCATTAGGGCTGGTTTTCCGGTTTCAATGGTGCATTTATTCTCCGCCTGGATGGGACGCCAGTCCGTCGCAGGATTACTCACTTTTGCCAGCTGAGTGAACTGGAGCAACCTGAGGTGAAGTGTTTTGTTCAAGAATACAACGCGTTGCCCATCCAAGAATCGTTGTCCGACCACAATCTCACGATCATGAGTCCAAATACCCTGACCACTAAACCACGCGCCTACACTCTCGAAGCATTACAATGTATTATTTTATGCTTTCATTTAAACAGCTAGGACTGCATCTCAAAAACTGACCCTTCTTTTCAGGGCCGGGTTATATTTCATCCTCCAGCATTCTACAAGGATCAAGCGATGAGGACCCAATGGTGTGTTGCTCCCACATCTGGGATGTACAAAAGTATCCTGGACTCAATCCGAAGAAGGGTTACTCGAATAATTGGCATTACATATCTAAAGGACAAACACATGCCTCAGGTTCATAGGCATGTTGTTTCCTCTCTCTCTGACTTTTCCCTCACAACTATAACGGCTTCTCTTTGGAACTAGTTGGTGTTGTCCCTCATCCGATTTGGTACTTCCGACTCTTTCATCTCCCTGCCCCTCGTCATCCCTGTTATGCCCAGACCACTGCTTCAACACAAACCAGCCACAATCTGTTCCCTACTCATGTGCTTCCTGCATATGCTGACCTGCAACAATCTTAATGAAACATTGATGGCATGAATCTCGCGGGTCTCGGAGGGCCTGAAAAGGTCATCAGAACTGAGCCATCTCCCAGATTCAGTAAATTAAAGAAAAGCTCCGGAAACCGGATAAAATCCCTGCATAGTATAAAGTACTTGAATTAATAACATTCGAAACTTTAGTTGCCGTTTTACATACTGCACTGCTAGAAACCAGCCATCTTCAGTGCCTTCGTAAACAATCCTGAACAAATCCCTATAATGCTCCTTACAGGTTGGTCAACAATGATCCTCAAGTAAAGGCCAAAAGATGACCCAGCTAACTATTTCCCTAGAACTTGTCAGCTGCCAGTTTATAAAAATGGTTTCTAAACTTTTGTGGAACAGAATAAGTGAAAATTAAAAAAAAAAAAAATAGCAAACCAGCATTAAATTCGTGTAGTAAAATCCCCCGAAGCAACTGACCAGTTCATTGTTAACAAATGGCACTGAACAATTAGAATATCAGCGAAAGGAATCTATCCAGTAATTGCATTCACTACAGAAATGCTTTGATTTGATCTCACATTATTGGCTGTTCAAAATATTTGTTAAACTAATTGAAATAATTTCTTTTTGTATTGAATATTCTAAACTGTTCTTGTTAGTGTTTATTCTAAGACAAAGATGTATAAAAATAGAGGAAGATACTTTAAAATGTGAGTAAATTAAGGACTTATAAAAATTAAATAACTATAAGAGAAACAACTATAACAATATATTATTTAATAATATGTTGTTGTGTTGTTGGCACTCCGTCGCTTACGACGTCGACGGTTTCAGTTGATCCGATCAACGGAACAACCTGCTCGTGAAATTAACGTGCAAGTGGCTGAGCACTCCACAGACACGTGTACCCTTAACGTAGTTCTCGGGGATATTCAGCGTGATACAGTGTGACAAGGCTGACCCTTTGAATTACAGGCACAACAGAAACAGGAAGCAAGAGTGAGGGAAAGTTGTGGTGGAAGAGTACAGCAGGGTTCGCCACCATCCTTTGCCGGAGCCTCGTGGAGCTTTAGGTGTTTTCGCTCAATAAACACTCACAACGCCTGGTCTGGGAATCGAAACCGCGATCCTATAACCGCGTGTCCACTGCCCTAACCAGTGGGTCATTGCGCCTCCACATTTAATAATATACATCGAAAAATATTTAGGTTTGCCCATCCACTCTTGAGTTGGAAAGCGCCAGCTTGAGTGTACCAGAGCATCCCACGTATCTTCCTTCAGCTGCTCTTCGTTCTGATTTCTGGTGCAACTAAGGCGGTCGTTAACGTTATTTTTGTTAATTGTAGTGAGTTACAAAAATACCAACGAGTTTTTAAATGCACGTAGGATGCTGATGAATATTTTATTTATAATCTGCCTGAAGCATTTTTATATAAGTCTGCTTCTGGTAAAATAGTCTTCTGAGAATAATTCGTTATCAAACGTGTAGTTCATCTAGAAATACACGGCCCTCAGTTTCTCGTTAACCACTTCACAGCACACGGCTTTGCCCTTTAGAAGGGATTCCTCGCCTTTTCTTCTAGATGCTTCTTGTTGAGGTTTGATCTTTTCTTGGTGGGTTGCATCGTCTTTTGACTTCTCTTATTCGAGGCCTTTCCCATATTTTCTTTTTGTCTCTTCTCGTCTGGAGATTGAGATGCTATTGATAATGGTAGGGAGATGAGGGCACCTGGTCAATGGTTATCGAGATAAGACATGAAGTGACCTCCTACTTCATCGTTGTTTTCTTTTCTAGCAATGGAGCGTGGCTCTAGAATCGTTAGCACACCAGGAAAAAAGCTTAGCAGCATTTCATCCGATTTTACGTTCTAAGTTCAAATCCCACCTATGCATACTTTACTTTTCATTCTTTCGGGATAGATAAAATGAGTACCAGTCAAGCTCTGGGGTTGATACAATCGATTAATCCCTTCCCCTGAAATTGCTGGCCTTGTGCTAAAAATTTGAAACCGTTATTTCACATTTTTCTTTTATAGGCGCAGAAGTTTGCTTCCGGTTTACCGTGATTCATTTGTTTTGTTGGATTTCTGTGAGACAGACGTGTTTTTTTGGCTGTGCGACATTTTCCTCTTGTGTGATGGAGGGGCGTCGAGTGAGGAGCTGCAAAAGTTTAAGTTGTTCTTAAACTTTAGGACAAGTCTTAAACTTTAGGACAAGTTGCCCTTCCTCGGACTATTTTTCGTCTGAGGAAAAAATAGTAGAGTGCCTGAAGAAAATAGACAAGGCTATGGAAGAAAGAAGTTATGTTGCAGCGACAGAAGGAAAGTGCGAAGACAAGGTTGGAGGATGTAAGCAAGTTTAAGGGAATGCTTGAAAGGGAGGAGAACGAAGTGAAGGTGTCCCACCCCCACAAAGAAGTCTTGAAGGAAATAGTGGAAAGAGCGGTAATTTATAGAACATACTCAGTAGCAGCCAGAAAAACTGAGAATATGTCGACGGCACAAATAGAAAAGGTGTTGAGACCAGGATGGCAAGGGATTTTGTACCTTACCAGAGGAAAGAATTTTGGAACGGTACAGGTGCGGTTTCGAAAGGTAGCTACCGCCAAGCTGCACTCAGCAACACCACTGAAAATGAGTGAGGTAGTTCTTCTACCCGTATACCTTGGGAGACGTGCTTCCAGGGTTAGGGTGGCGGAAATACCCCCGGAGGTGGATGTAGCCAGGCTGGTGGCTGCTATAATGCTAGGAATGGAAGAGAAGTTGGTGGTCCTACAGTCTACCAGAACACCTCATAGGAACTGGCAGGGACAAACTCTTGATATGGTGGTACAAATTCGCGGAGGAGGATATCGAAAAAGGGTCGAGAATATCACAGTGGGAGAGACAATATAAAGGGTCAGGGTAGAAGGGAGGATTCCGCGATGCTATAAATGTGGCCTGAAAGGCCACGTTAGAGCGGATTGTCCTCCACTACAAGAAAAGGATAAGGAGAGACAGAATGAAAAAGTGGTCGATGCTCCACTAACCGTGGAAGAAGAAGGAAGAGATGTGGCATCACAGAGGAAGACAGGTACCAGCGTTGAGGAGGAGGAATCGAATACCAGCTGGGAAATGGTGGAGAAGAGTAGGAAGAGGAGACACTTGGTAAAGGATAACCCCTCAACCCAACCCACCCATTCAGCCCCAATCACTCCCTACAGACACCAGTCCACTCCACGCTCCGCCTGACAGGAAAACAAGCAAAATACACAGGAGCCCCAAATCTCTCCACCCTTGCCCTGGGAAAGAAAATACATTGCATTATACAAAACGGACATAATGAAGTACTATATAAAAAGATAGAAACATGGGATACTGCAAGTAAAGTGGACACAACAGGAGTAAGGGAGTTGCCGGAGCACATACGATGTGCGATGGTGGACCCGGAGTATGAGAAAGACTTAAAATGTTGGGGAAAGAGTACAAACACAAGTACTATGCCAGAGTGGGTGAGTTATTTTGACATTCTTAAAAAGTATAAAATTCGTATATTGAGTAAAAACGGTAATTAGTCTTTACAAACGGTAATGAAAAACGGGTTATAAACTATATTAAATCTGTTGTTGCAAATAGCAATATAAACGGTGTTGTAACAGGTTCAATGAAGTCGTTCGGAGGTGGGAGCCGAGCGACTTCATTTCATCTTTCATTATATAATTTCATTCATACCATTCGTTTTGTTTTTTCTTTGTCCCCACCTTGTGCTGTTCCATCCGTGTAAGGACTTTATGGCCAATTTCATAAAATAAAGAAGTTTGCAAACCAACCACATAGTTCTGAGTTCATTCTCACTGCGTGGCACCTTGGGCAAGTATGTCGGGTTGACCAAAGCCTTGTGAGTGGATTTGGTCAACGCAAAATTGAAAGAAGCCTGTTGTATATATATATATATATACACACATATATGTATATATATATGATAACATAAGTAATATATAAATATATGCATATATCCATACATATATGTACATACCTACATCTATATGTATACATACATGCATATATGGGTACATGACATCACAAAAAACGTTAAACACAATGAGAAACGAAAACATAGTTATATATATATATACGTATGTATATATATGTATA
>NC_068982.1:138561176-138565874 GCF_001194135.2 Octopus bimaculoides
TATATATATATATATATATATATATATATGATGGACAAATTATACAAAATGCGTAAATGAATGATGATTAAAGCACCGGTACAGTTTCGATTACCTGTTGTTATCCGTAGATTTATTGCAGGAACTTCGTAGTGGCGGTTGGGGTAACAGTATTAATAAAATATGTATGTGTGTGTGTGTGTGCCTTTGAGTCTATTTGTTCTCCACCACCGCTTGACAACCAGCGTCGTTCTTTTTACATACTTGTAAACTTGCAGTTCGACAAAAATAACCGATAAAATAAGTACGAGGCTTAAAAAAGGACTAGAGTCGATTCGTTCGATTAAAATACTTAAAGGTGGTGCCCCACGTTAATGACTGATACAAGTAAAAGGAAAAATGACAAGATGAGGAAGAAAGTGAATTATTTATCTAAAAACATCAACAAAAAAGAAACAACCCTTATTTTTCTTTGACTAATCTCTGTAAGGTTCGACTTCTAAACTTTTAGAAGCTCTCTGTATTCAAGCAAGTCAAATAGAACATTTTTTTTCATTTCGTAAACATCTTTCGCTTCGAGGAGCGACTTGAAAAGACAACGATAATACTCCCTGTTTGTGCAAGCATTTGTAAAACCTTATAAAATCCTGAAGATATATATGCACAAGAAGAAGCTTCAAAAGATTATCCAAATAGCAATGCTAAATGTGTACAATCTCACAGAAATTTACCAAAAGAAGCAATAGAAATGAGAAATTAGGAGATATATCAAGGACGAAGATGTTTAGAGGATGGAAGTTTAAAAAAAATACACTTCATGATCATTCCATAAAGTGAATAAATATACTCGAAAGCAGTAAAATCGTTGTTATTATTGTGATTTAAACCCAGATCACCCCTGATCAAAAACTCCGTAGCAAGAGTTACATTATCTAATGTGTCCTTCTTTTCTAACAAGGTAAGGTGTAACCTGAAAGAAAATTTACTCGCTATTTCTTGAAGCACAACAAAACCCGGAAAAATACAATCAAAACTAATAACAGTAATAAAAACGCGTATCAGGACAATTGCCCCCTAGGACAATTCCCCCCGACGACAACTACCCCCGAGAGCAATTATCCCGTTTGGTTAATTACTCCCTCTCCAATATATTGTTGTTGGCACTCCGTCGCTTACGACGTCGAGGGTTCCAGTTGATCCGATCAACGGAACAGCCTGCTCGTGAAATTAACGTGCAAGTGGCTGAGCACTCCACAGACACGTGTACCCTTAACGTAGTTCTCGGGGATATTCAGCGTGACACAGTGTGACAAGGCTGACCCTTTGAATTACAGGCACAACAGAAACAGGAAGTAAGAGTGAGAGAAAGTTGTGGTGAAAGAGTACAGCAGGGTTCGCCACCATCCCCTGCCGGAGTCACGTGGAGCTTTAGGTGTTTTCGCTCAATAAACACTCACAACGCTCTGTCTGGGAATCGAAACCGCGATCCTATGACCGCGAGTCTGCTGCCCTAACCACTGGGCCATTGCGCCTCCACCTCCAATATATTAAGAAGTCTTAAATCACCATCTGTTGTCTTCAGGGGTAATTGCCTTTGCGGGGTTATTGTCCATGGGGTTAGTGTTAGGATTAGGATCCTAGGCTCATAAAAATTATCAGCTTAAGCAAGCTGAGGTTTAGTTTCGCAAATAAACTTGAAATTATTTTGATCCGTGGAGAGCATGTGACAAACGAACGTACAGAAAAATAAAACTCTTATTATAAACCACATTATTGTTGGTTCTCTTTTTACCCTGGGTCACTCTTAACCGAGCAGACTTATGACAAAAGACTTTCCAAACGTGACCATCCTTTCATATTTCCTTTATACAGTGTGTACAAGACTGTAATTTAACGTGTCCCTCCATTATTTTAAATTGGGAGGACGTGATATGAAATATATCTGACTGATATTTTTAGGAGCCCGAATAATAACGCAGCCTTTTTGTTACGGAGTGCCTCTAATAGAGAGAACGTCTATGCCATAGAGGCTCTCCTGTTAATAGAGTGATATACGGTTTCGAACCAATAAGGAGAGACAGTGATAAAACAAAATTGCTGGCCTTGCTAACGATTCTGCCAGTTCACTGCCTTACGTAGACTCGATCGTCCAGTTCAGCTCCATTGCCTGGCACATTGAGTGTCTTTAGTCCTCTTCGTTGTAAGTATTCATAACTTTGAGGATATTTTCTGCCATTCCTCTCTCCGTCTCTTCCTCTTCAGTGTCGGAGGCAACGAAAAAAGTGTCATGGTGCTAACTTACCTCCTGACTAAGTGGTAAAATGTATGTCGAGTGTGCATGGGTGGAGGAGGTAGGCTGCTAAATTGTTCAGAGAAGCAGCTACCGTTGTAGTTACCGTAGACAAGTTAAGGTGAGGAGATATATGCGTGAGTCTGTATATAGAGGGTAGAGTGTGCTGGTGAGTAGAACAATCAGCAGCGTGGTCATGTGTAAATAAACAGGTCTGGAGAGAAGAAAATACTGTTGTGACAACAGAATAGAAGGAAGACACCATGAGTTTTGGAGTCTGTTGATGAACGAATCATCGACGTTCAGCAGTGGAGGACATAATTAGCTGGTTTTAAAGAGAAGATACAGAATATTATTCCTTATTCTGTTACTATTATTCTAGTTGTGATGGAATACATTGAATGAGGAATGAAGTAACTCATGCTTATGAGGCAGCGTGTGTTGTTTGTTGGCCAATGAGTCTGTATCGATCAACAACGTTGTATAAAGAAGCTAGTAAGAGGAACAGAGGCCGTTACAAAGGTGATATAATAATGGAAAGACACCATGCATGAAGGTCAGAGGAAATGTGGCGTGTCTTTACGAATTAGTTGGCCTTCATTTAACCACGATTCAAGATGTTTGCGTGTATAGTAGCCGTACCGTCTGCGGGAGCAATATTATTCCATTGTGGATAAAGCTGCGTTCTAATAGAACCGTTAACACGTCAGAAATAATGTTTAGTTTCACTCGAGGTCGACCTTCCTTTTCATCCTTTTATACTTTCGGGGCTCATAAAATGGAATGCAAGGCAAGTACTGGGGGTCGATGTAATCGACTAAGACCTCTTTCTCTATAATCACTGGTCCTGGTGCTAAAATATTCAATCGTGAAGCTTATTTAATCTTTGTAGATGGTCTGTAGTTGTTCGGGCAGATACAGTCTGGTTTCGATGAAAAATAATAGCCTTTGTGATGTAATTTAAGCCACGCCATGAAATTGGGATCAGTAGGAATGATAATAAGAGATTGTGGCAAGTTGCAATTGTAGCGACTTCTCACTCATTGCGTGTTGCTCAATACTAGAGAAAGCCTTTGTCAGAGAGATAAAAGGCTGCTGTCGTGATGCAACACCAACTGTTGATTCGGCTCTTACAAATATCTCTTTTACTGCTGAGTTACAGAAAATATTTCGTTTTGAAGTAGGATGAAAACGCATAAAATACCTATGAACTTTATTGTTGATCTGCTTCTAATTTCTAGTTGGAGTTATCTAAATATAATTTTCCTTGCAGTGATTAATTATTCCTCCACGAAGCGATGTTGGTATAAAGCCTTATTTTCTATTCCATATATCAGTGGTTCTTGCATCTATGTAAACATTAATACGTTGAATCTCTATTCATTTCAGCGGGGAAGTAATTTTAAGTTACTGAATTGAAACTGTCAATCTATGATTTTCCCTTACAGGCTTTGTGTCAAAGTCTGCATTGTGAAACTTCAAAAAAAGGGGTAGTATTATTTATATCAGAATAAACCAACCTGTATTCTATACGAAGACTGCAATTTATAAAGAGTTCTGAATCATAATCTTCAGTATGCTCATATAGTATCCTGACACATTGAAATGAAATGGTCACTGACAGGAAAATCTTAAGGTGCCGTAAGACAATAGGCACGAGGATCCTGAGAAAGTTTAAAGACAGGATATGAGACGCCAAATACATGGTTGTTTATAAGAGGACAAACCATTAAAAGTATTGATAATACTGAAGCAGCTGATGTGGTTATTGCTGTTAAAGGCAATCCTGTCTACGTAAGCTGAAGTGGTTCTACTAACGGTTAGAAGTGTTGAGCGGCCAATTGTTGGATGAATACGGCCTGTAATTACTGCCCACCTCTCTCTCTCTCTCTTTCACCCTGTGTCTCTCTCTGTTTCTACCACTGTCTCTCTCTGTCTCTAGAATACATACAGATAATGGATAATATACATTTATTGGGAGCTAACAATTGTTTCGGTTAAGCAATGAAGGGTTCCATAGATCAATTTCATTAATTTATCGATCCAGGGACTGAAAAGAATAGAGAATAAAACATTTTTTGCTTTTATTCCGCCTGGTAGTTACATCTGTGGATTACTCGGCCACTTATAGATCGGGATTCAGTATCAGACTGGGATTCAGTAGCTTTTGGTAAGTTTTGGGTTGGTATTGGTATATTCTTCATGGGTAAGTGTTTAAAATGTTGCTGAATCAATTCCTGCTTCATAAAAGGATGCAGCAACATCTTAGACACTTCAGAGGCGCAGGAGTGGCTGTGTGGTAAGTAGCTTGTTTCCAAACCACATGGTCCGGGTTCAGTCCCACTGCGTGGCACCTTCGACAAGTGTCTTCTACTATAGCCTCGGCCCGACCAAAGCCTTGTGAGTGGATGTTGTATATATATATATAT
>NC_068982.1:138566792-138567845 GCF_001194135.2 Octopus bimaculoides
TATATATATATATATATGTATATATATTTACACGCATGTCAACACATGTATACTTATAAACACAAACGCATGCGTATGACATATACAATATCTATTAATCTATCTATCTCTGTCATGGTTCCGGTTACTCTGTCCCCTTCTTCTCTCGCTCTTTCACGATATGTATATATATATATATATATATACATACGCATATATGTGTGTGTGTTTGTGTGTATATATATATGTATATATACGAAGGATGTACAAAATGTTGTGTAGGCGTAGGAGTGGTTGTGTGGTAAGTAGCTTGCTTAACAACCACATGGTTCCGGGTTCAGTCCAACTGCGTGGCACCTTGGGCAAGTGTCTTCTACTACAGCCACGGTAGACGGAAACTGAAAGAAGCCCGTCGTATATATGTATATATATATGTGTATGTATGTGTGTGTATATGTTTGTGTGTCTGTGTTTGTCCCCACAACATCGCTTGACAGCCGATGCTGGTGTGTTTACGTACACGTGACTTAGCGGTTCAGCAAAAGAGACGGATAGAATAAGTACTAGGCTTACAAAGCATGAGTCCTGGGATCGATTTGTTCGATTAAAGGCGGTGTTCCAGCATGTCCACAGTCAAATGACTGAAACAAGAGAGAGAGAGAGAGAGAGAGAGAGAGAGATAGCCTTCCAGGCCTTTGAAACTTGAAGTCTTGTACCATGTTTTTTTTTTTTTGAGGCTCAAGACTTTTCATACACCCCTCGTATATATGCATACACAAACGCACGCACATTCACACACACAAACATATATGTATGTATACGTTGAGGATGAAATTAGCGGTAGACACAGACTCATATAAAGATTGATTAACAGGTGTATGAATATATTTGTATGAAAACACCAATATATAAATGAGAAAAGCATACATGCACATTATATACACGCATACACTTTCATATCTGCACAAAGTTATACGCATATATATATATATATATATATATATATATATATGTGTGTGTGTGTGTGTGTGTGTGTGTGTGTGTGTGTGTGTGTGTGTGTGTGTGTGTGTGTGT
>NC_068982.1:138569166-138570528 GCF_001194135.2 Octopus bimaculoides
ACAACAACAATAACGACAACAACATTGATAGCAACATCAATAGCAACAATGACAACAACAAGAACAAAGACAAGAACGACTCAGACAAGAAATAAGATGACAGTCAGTAAAGGGAAAGAAACCTTTCGAAAGAAACAATTATTTTCTTCAAAAATGAAAAAAAAAAAAAAAATCTTCAGAATATCGATATCGAATCATCTTTGATATGAGAATAAAGAGCTTTAATAGCTCCGAGATATGCAGCTTAATTCTAGTCCTTTCCTTTAGGTTAACAGGATAACCGGCAAAAACAGTCTTCCATCTTGGACAAGATTCTTATCTCTCCCAGGTAAATTTCATAGAAGCATTCATAACTCTATTTCTGTGGAATGGAATATAATTCTGTGACTAAGATAACGTGGGCTCCAGGAACTATTATCGCTGCTGCTGCTGCTGCTATTAATTCAGCCATGATCCACTAGACGTATGAAGAAAAGCGTAAACTGCTGTGACCATCTGGATTAGATTATCAAATGTCTGCATCTTTATTTATTATAGCTGAAAGTGATTTAAAGGACATTTGGCTGCTATTTTTTTTTGTTATGCTCCAGGCTACCTTTGACCCAGCAGACCTATGATTAATGGCATTTCCTGTTGAGATCATTCTAGTTTTGGATAAATTTGACAATTTTTTAAAATCTCGATTTTTTTTTCAGGGACAGTTTCATATGTTGGCGAACGGTCAATGGCGTTGGAGAGCATAACAAATCAAAGTAGTCGTTGAGAAAAATTTAGCTGACATAGAGGAATAGAAGCCAGCTGAACCTGCATTGTGATGCCAGCACCATGACTGTTGCTCAATGCTTCATGAACAAAGGCTGTAAGACATGAGATAGATAGCTGCAACGGAGCTGTATGAGCGTGTGTGGAGTGAACATGCTTACGCACACATGCATCGGTAACATTCGCTTATTTTCTTGAAAATGGGGTCATAACCCCGAAATATTGAATACAAGTCTACATTAATTCATATATTTGTTTTCTCGTGATTTGCCTTGCATTTACTTCGCATTGTTCTGATCTTACCCACGATCCTTTATACAATATATTCTACAAAATGCTTCATAGTAATTATTCCATTATGATATGTATATATATATATATATATATATATATATATATATATAATCTTTTACTCTTTTACTTGTTTTAGTCATTTGACTGCGGCCATGCTGGAGTACCGCCTTTAGTCGAGCAAACCGACCCTAGGACTTATTCTTTGTAAGCCTATGTAAGCCTAGTACTTATTCTATCGATATCTTTTGCCGAACCGCTAAGTTACGGGGACGTAAACACACCAGCATCGGTTGTCAAGCGATGTTG
>NC_068982.1:138571463-138572626 GCF_001194135.2 Octopus bimaculoides
TGGGGTGGGGTGTCGTGTGGGCGTCAGGTAGAAAGTCACGTAAATGGGAAATAGTTAAAAAATATTCTTGGTGTGTGAAGGAAATGTAATATATTGCCATCTACGTGAATATTTTATTTACTTCGATTCAGAAGACATTATATCTTCAAGACTATCTTGTATGTGTTAAAAATGCTTTTTCTATTGAAATAGGTGGTGGTGGTGGTGGTGGTGGAGACGGCGGTGGTGGTGCTGGCAACGGCGGTGGTGATGGTGGTGATACTGATGATGAGTTGGGTAGTGGTGACTGTAGGTAGACATGACGACGACAACGACGACGACGTGGACAAATATTATGATGATGATGATGATGATGCTGATGTAGTGGTGGTGGTGGTTATGAGGATATGATGATGGTCATGGAGATGATGTGAATGATGAGGATGAATGTAACAAAACATGATGATGATGATGATGATGATGATGATGATGAAGATGATGGTGATGATGATGATGGCGATGATAATGATAATGGCGATGACGATGGTGGTGATGTAAAAATAATGGTGGAGGTATTAGTGGTGATGGCAGTGATGATGGTGATGATCATGTTGATGAGGATGATGACGATGAAGGCGCTGACGACGACGACGATGACGACGGTGACAACGATAATGATAAGGTTAAACTGATGACTGTGCTGATGATGTTGATGACAATGACGATGGTGATAATGATGATGATGATGGTGAAGCTAATAATGGTGTTGATGATGATCTTGATGATGACGACGACGATGATGATCCCCCCCCCTAAATCACCGAATTTATCAATCTTATCATCGATGTTTACGGTGTGTAATATACACATATATACATTATATAACTTCATACAGTATACACACACACACACAAGTAAGTATACAAATGTATATATACACCTACAAATGTGTTTATATAATTTTGAATCTACACACACACACACACACACACATATATATATATATATGCTTTCGGTGCGAATGGTTTTGTTAGACAGTGCTGAGTTTTACAATCCTGAAAATAATAATGATGGTATTTTTTTATAAGCTTAAAGCTTATGGCGATCACCGTGCAATGATTAAGGAAAATATTTTCCTTAGTCATTGCACGGTGATAAAAGCTTATAAAATATACCATATGTAT
>NC_068982.1:138572711-138577137 GCF_001194135.2 Octopus bimaculoides
TACATACACATAGACACAGGAGCGGCGGCTGTTTTGGTAAGTAGCTTGCTTACCAACCACATGGTTCCAGGTTCAGTCCCACTGCGTGGCACCTTGGGCAAGTGTCTTTTACTATATCCTCGGGCCGACCAAAGCATTATGAGTGGATTTGGCAGGCGGAAACTGAAAGAAGCCTGTCGTATATATATATATATATATATATATATGTATGTGTATGTGTGTGTGTGTATTTGTGTTTGTGTTTGTCCCCTCTCCATCGCTTGACAACCGATTTTGGTGTGTTTGCGGTCCCCGTGATTTAGCGTTTCGGGAAAGACACCGATAGAATAATTACTAGGCTTGCAAAGAATAAGTCCTGGGGTCGATTTGTTCGACTAAAGGCGCTGCTCCAGCATGCCCGCAGTCAAATGACTGAAACAAGCAAAAGAAAAAAATACATTATATAAAACAAAGTATGTGCGTCAAATATAGCATCGAGCTAAGAGATTGTAATGCAAGCACAAGAAACAAACAAAACAGGAATGAAAAAAAAAAAAAGAACTCCTCATTCACACGGGGAACCTCAAGCCTGCAAGTGACAAGATGCATCTCAGACAGCTAACGTAATATCCAAATGCCTATGTAAATATAAAGCTATAAACTTTATATTTCAAACTGTTGATAATATTTATATCCTAGAGAGAATTGCAGAAGCAAAAACTAGATAAGCTATGGTTTACGTCATTAAAAACAAAATGGACTTAGATACAGTACCATGATAATAAATTGTTGCTATACGGCGGCGAGCTGGCAGAAGCGTTAGTGCGCCAGGCGAAATGCTTACCGGTATTTCGTCTGTCTTTACGTTCTGAGTTCAAATTCCGCCGAGGTCGGGTCGATAAATTAAATACCAGTTGCGTACTGCGGTAGCACGCCGGGCGAAATGCTTAGCGGTATTTCGTCTGTCTTTACGCTCTGAGTTCAAATTCTTCCGAGGTTGACTTTGCTTTTCATCCTTTCGGGGTCGATAAATTAAGTACCAGTTGCGTACTGGGGTCGATCTAATCGACTAGCCCCCTCTCCCAAAATTTCGGGCCTTGTGTCTAGAGTAGAAATGAATACGATGAGTTTGACAAGGCGGCGAGCTGGCAGAAACGTTAGCACGCCGGGCGAAATGCTTACCGGTATTCTGTCTGTCTTTATGTTCTGAGTTCAAATCCCGTGGAGGTCGGATCGATAGATTAAGTACCAGTTACGTACTGCGATCGATCTGATCGACTGGCTCCCTTCCCCCAAAATTTCGGTGCCTCAGTCTTGGCCTGATTTCTACGTTTGGATGTTCTTACTGCCACCTAGCACTCTACATTTATATTGGGTACATTTTTTTATGGCACCACCAATATGGAGGTTGTCTTGCTCTCGGCAAGTCTACAGATTTAGCTCAACCCTGCGTACTGATTCAGTGGTCAACACTACTGAGTGTCTGAATGTTTATTGTTGTGTCCTGCATTTAAATACGATAGTTGAACGACATAGAATTGACAGAGGCTTAAGGATTTCTAATAAAGATGTGCGTATGTGTGAGAGAGAGGAAGAGAGAGATAAAGCTAGAGTTATACATAGAGAGAAAGACAGACAAAGAGATGGAGAAATTTCTCTTTATAGTTTAGGTTTAAAAAGTGGCGAACTAGTAGAATCGTTAGGACGCTAGGCAAAATGCATTTCACCCGTCTTTATGTTCAGAGTTCAAATTTTGCCGTGGGCAACTTTGCCGAGCATTGGAGTCGATGTAAGCATCTCACCCCTCCCTCGGAATTGCTGGCCTTGTACCAGAATTGGAAATCATTATTTAGACGCAAAAAGACAGCGAGCTCGCAGAACCGTTATCACGCCGGGCAAAATCCATCCATCTTTACGTTCAAATTCTGATGAGTTCGTCTTTGCCTTTCATACCCTCGGGGAGGGCAATGCAATCGACTAGCCCCGTGTCCCAAAATTTTAAGCCTTGTGCTTATACTAGAAAGGATTATTTAGGCTTCAATAATGAAAAAAAAACCCTCATATAGTCGTTTTATATATCCGTTCCTTTATTTCATGGAATCGACAGAGACAAAAGTAAATTCTGTAACATACATTACAATATACTAACGAACACTACTGCAAATTATGTAACTCACACAACTGTAAGATCGCCGAGTGTGTAAGCCATCGTTAACAAACTCCTAAAGAGACAAGAAGAGAAAACAAAAATCTGTAAGAGTTGACATACATCTTAGAAACTTTATCTATTATAGATAAATGTCTGTAGCTTTTATTATCGTGATTCTTTTAGACCCCGAACTGAATTCACCCGGTCGTGATTTTAAACCTATATATCAAGTGAATTTAATGGTTACAAACATTTACGATTACAAATAGTGTTTCTTTCCTCCCCATAAAACTGTATGATTTTAACTGTTCAATGTATTTAAAAATTTAGAAAATGGAGAAAAAATTTTTTTTCCTCTTACGTCGATTAGGAAAAAGAAAAAAAATGCTTTTACGAATAACACATTTTTTCAGTATTATTTTAAATGTATTTAAAAGTGTCTTCTTCGTTTAAATCTTCAAATACTTTATGTAGATTAATGTTTACTGAGGCCAAAGACAATGATTAAACGAAAGCAAAATTATCTATCTATCTATCTATCTATCTATCTATCTATCTATCTATCTATCTATCTATCTATCTATCTATCTATCTATCTATCTATCTATCTACCTGCCTCTAGATTTCTTCCTCTCCCCTCTTCTCTCTCCACCTCTCAGTCTCTATATGTTTATAAATATATAAATATATATGTGTATATATTCATATGTTTTAGCCAAAGCAATAAATCCAACATGTGTGTGTGTGTATTTCAGTCTGCACACGTGTGTGCGCGCGCGTGTGCGCGCGTGTGCGTATGTGAATGTATGTGTGTGCATATATATTTGGTGGTGCAAACAGGAAAACTGATTTCAAAACACGAGTATATATATATATATATATATATATATATATATATACATACATAAACGTTGTTTTTTTTTCTATTGATAATCGGCATTAGTTACAGAGAAACCGAAAAGAAAGTCTTGCCGCATTTCAAGATGTGAAAGAAACAAGTACTTCTATGGTCTTAATAGATAGATTTAATCAATATAATATTTTCCTCTTATTATTAAAACCATAATCCCAACCATTTGGAGAATTGTTGATCCCTCGGGCGTAAAATACGTCAGGTTTCGAAGCCAAAAAGACTCTCAATATCATTTCAAAACTCTTTATGATATATATATATATATATAAACAACCTACTTTCACTTTAAATAATACTGAAATGATCTGAAAAGATGATAATCAATTGAAACAAATTCAGGAGAGTAAGGAGAATGAAGTAAAAATTGCAGTCTCTTTCTGAGTAACCTGATTAACTTGTAGTCTTGTATTATCGTGTAAGAGCAACACCCCTTTACAATTAACCACGGACGGGCTCTTTCTTTTTGCAAATATTTGTACCGTGTTTCCTTTTATCACCCTATCTTTTTTTTATAAAGGCATAATATATCTCAGAAGACGTTACCCAATGTGTCTTTCTGAAGAAAGTAGCGATTGGTATGAGAAAGATTTGAATACTATTTCTGGTTGACTTACACTCTGGGCAATAGTGATTCAGAAAACTTATTTTCAAAAGAGTTCCCTATTCTTACCATCTCTTCTTTATACAACAGACTGAACTGGAACATCCGTCTTCGTTTCTCATTTCTACAACGTCACAATTATTTAATCTTGCAATAAAGACATTTTCCAGAAAACTTTTATTTATCTTTTTACCTGGGGAGTTCACAGACGCTTTTTTCTTCACACTACTACTACTACTACTACTACTACTACTACTACTACTACTACTACTACTACTACTACTGCTACTGCCACTGCTGCTGTTGCTGCTGCTGCCGAGACCAATCTGAGTCATCCGTCTGTCTCTATCATTGTTTGTGACATTGTATAGAATGTCAAAACCACTTAATCTTACAATAAACTTTTCCTGCAAAATTCTATTGTTTTGTTCGTCCATTTGTTGTTCCAGCTGGCAACGATCTAAATATGTCTAAACTGTCTGACACCTCACCCCAATAATAAAAAGAGCACTCAGGGAGCGCAAACCTCCGCCAAGGCAACATCAACGTTCTCTCAACGATTAGCCGGAGATGATTTTTAAAATGAGAACATCTGAAATAAGCTCAACTGCTCTCACAAACGAGAATACTGAAAATGAACTGGACTACTCTCAAAAATTAAGTAAAAAAAAAACAGGAAAAATAATCCAGAATCTTTGTCCCGTACCGGATCGATCCCAAAATCTAATCAGTTCGTGCCAGTCACAAGGCCAATCATCCCTGAAAGTTTCATCCGAATCCATTC
>NC_068982.1:138577147-138579148 GCF_001194135.2 Octopus bimaculoides
AGAATACTGAAAATGAACTGGACTACTCTCAAAAATTAAGTAAAAAGAAAACAGGAAAAATAATCCAGAATCTTTGTCCCGTACCGGATCGATCCCAAAATCTAATCAGTTCGTGCCAGTCACAAGGCCAATCATCCCTGAAAGTTTCATCCGAATCCATTCAGCGGTTCTTGAGATATCTTGTCCACGGACAAACAAACAAACAAACAAACACAACTGAAAACAATACCTCCAACTTCCCTAAGGCAGAGGTAATAATAAAGAGTCATCATTAGTTTCTGTAATTGACCAAGCAAGCGCTGCAGAGGTTACATATATTTGCCCATATGTTTCCAAAAAGTATTTCCTTTCTTGCTTTGAAACTTTTCAAAAAGCCGAAATGGCTAGTTTAAATCCAGAGGAGAAAGTTGTTAACCTGACTGTCTACTAAACATCCATTCTACACCAGCTTATTGTGACAACAGCGCCTCTGTCGTGGGACGCTAGACCGACGATTCGGTCGAGTTGCTCGGGGTCTGGTTTGGTTTGGATCTCCAAACGGAGAAGAACTGGAACGAGAAAACGAGCAGGGTGGTCACTCTCGCCCGGCAATGGGCCGAGAGGAAGCTGTCCCTAATAGGTCGGGCGGGTGTGACGAACACGTACATCGCATCCGTCATCTACTACCGCCTGACCTTCATGCCTTGTCCCGACCCTAACATCACCAAACTAGAACGCATTCTCTTCCGCTTCTTGTGGAAAGGATGCGTTCCGATGGTCAGGCGATTCATTTGCTGCCAACACCCGTTAAAAGGAGGGCTGGGCATGCCGTAGCTGATGATGCGCAGACACGCGCTGAGACTGCGACATCTCCGGTTCTCAAGCAACTATGCCGTCCCGGGTCGACCTTGAGCAACTTCAACACAACCAAAGCATTCCATAGGGGATTAGTGGAGAGGAGGTACGACGACGATCTCGGGGCGAACCTGGCCGTTGACAAGGAATACCTGACCCGCCTGTTCGAGACGACTTTCGAGCCGGGACCTATGGACAACTTACAAAGATCCATGGCCTGGCAGTGCTATCGAGAAGCGCTACCCTTTCGGGATAAGCTCTACAGGCATTGCTCGAGAAATACGGGGCCGACTTGCCTGAGATGCGGTCAGACCGACGAAACCGTTCTACACGCACTCGTACAGTATCCAACCATTTCCGACCTGTGGGCCTATGTCGAACGACTGCTATCGCGTGTGGGACGAGTCAGTTTATCAACCGAGTCTATCGTGAATATTGTAGCGTCTCCTTCCTTGAAACGTGAAGGAAGAGCCATTTTCATTGTACTTGTGCCTATGGCGAAAGAATGGATATGGTGGACGCGTCTGAAAGGTCTAGAGACAAACATTTTCCTCTCTGGTGAATCTCTCATCGATTTCTTCAAGTATCACTTGAAAAGGAAGGTGAGAGTAGAGAGGGAAGTTTTGCTTAGCGAATGTTTCAACAAAAGATGGGTGAATGTAGCAAGGATGGCAAGTGTGAATGACAGCCACCTTAAGCATAATCCTATGAATCTCCCCCAAAAAGAAGGGAAAAAAGAGAGTCACTTACTGTAATGAGTCTTTTTTTTTGCATGACATTATTGCCCGAGGTTACCGTGGTCTTTTCCGTAGGCGTTTCTTTCCACGGATAACCCTAATCTGTTTCCCCTTTTTACACTATGTCATTTGTGATACACGATCCCTATTGGTCGGCCTTTTTTTTTTCAATGATTCCTTTTGATCGAATTTCTACCACTCTTTTTTTTCTCCTTCTTCTCTTCCCAAAAAGAAAAGGTCTACTTTGTATTTTGTCCCCTCTGTGTTCAGCGCTGTGTGGCCAATAATGAAACATATCTGTGTCTCTCTGTGTCTCTCTGTGTCTCTCTGTGTCTCTCTCTGTCTCTGTCTCTCTCCCTCTCTATCTATCTATCTATCTATCTATCTATCTATCTATCTATCTATTTAGATATATATATATATATATATA
>NC_068982.1:138581687-138582445 GCF_001194135.2 Octopus bimaculoides
ATATATATATATATATACATATAAATATATAAGTATATACACACACTCAAATGTACATCTATGTATGGTTATAAAAACCTAAACAAGAACCAAACATATCCATATGTAAACACACGTACTGACGAATACATTCCTACGCTGGTGCATACATAATATTTGTGCTTACATATAGAAACTCAAATACACACACACGCACACGTACACACATATATATACATACAGGTATACATACACACGCACGCATACATTCGTACACATACACATATATGCATGTGTATATATAAGTTTATACATACATCTTCTGATAGACACATAGATTCTGGTATGATTCTGGTATGTCTAAAATAACGAATTATGGTAAAATGAAAGAATTACAAAATACATCCAGATTTACTTTTGCATCTCAATTCCTCTACGCCTACCTATCTACTGCTTATCATTGTAACTCCTACCACCACCACCACCACAATGTCTATTAATCCATTTATCCACTAAACCTTCCATCTATCTAGCCATCTATCCTTACCTGTGTAAGTCTGAGAGAAATCATCCATTTTCAGCCAAATATAGATAAATGATCACGAATATTTTTGTTAATTCACTGTCATGTCGTGTAAATATAGATGTATGCATGTACCCCACCACATATGTATATATATGTATATATATACATATATATGTATGTATATATATATATATATATATATATATGTATAAAAATATATATATTTATATATCTATAAATATAATATATATAT
>NC_068982.1:138587596-138589860 GCF_001194135.2 Octopus bimaculoides
TTCTGAAATTTTTAGCCCACTTACCTGTATGCATATGTACAAAGTAGTTACAACAATATACTTGAAAACAATTCAAGACATGGTGGTTTACTTTGTAGGAAAAAAATGACAAAAAAGAAAAAAGCTGATTGCTTTATTGTCATCAACAACTTTTTGATATATATATCCCTGTGGTTTAGAAACGAAGTTTTTAAAGACTTATCTAATCTGCGCCTACTTTAGCATAATATATTTGACAAAATGTCATATTTCGGGATGAGAATTTTTTTTCTTGCCAAATAAACACATACACTATATATTCGTTCTCCACTCGTTTATTATTGTTCTTATCTTATGTCCATTGTCCGGAAATCTTTCGTCACACATCTACGACCTCCTCAGCGACCCTTCCATCCATGTGTTTCCTACTGTTCTGCTTAGTCCATTCCTGACAAAAATTTTCATTCAAATATAATAATGAATCACTTTTACTAAAAAGTTACGTCCTTTGTTCTATGTTCGAGAAATGCTACATTGTAAATATCGAAACAAGACAACGCGTCTGTAACACGCAATGCGAAGAATTTGACTGCTAGAAGGGTTATTATTTCCTGTTCCTAACGTTTTTCCCAATGAGTATATATTCTTTTCCAAGATTTATTTCCTTTCGGCACCATCTACGAAATTTGATGTGGTTAAAGCGTATCCAGGTGAATTTCTTTCAATATAATTCTCGATTTTATTTAAGAGCATTCGCCATTTTGAATCCGCATTCACAACGAACATTTAATGCATGGAAACGCTGCATATACATGGAGAAACTGCGCGATGACATTAAAGCGATCAGCATTTTCCCCACAAATGTAGGCCAACATGTCATGAATTGTTTCCACGGTTTTTAGATTAGCTTTTTCTGCTTTTGTCTTTTAAATCATTGAAGTAATTATATTGTCTTACAATAAGCTCAATAGATTTTTTCCCCATCAGAATTTATGATCTCTTTTGTATTTTTCAACGAAGTTTATTACAATGTTGACGCTACAATCATAGAAGATTTCTTCTGAAGCAAAAGAAAAGAAAATGAAGTTCATTTACAGGAAATCATTTCTGCAAATGCTCACGTAACAAGGAAACAAATGTTAAAAGATTCTGTATCGCAAAAGCCTGTTATTCTGAGATGGATTTAATGATATTTTGAACTCACAGCAGAAAATAGTTTTTCAAAGATATGCTATTAGTTTCTGGTCTTAGTAAAGTTTTCCCTTTCGCGAATTGTTGAAAAACTTAAATTTCATTTTGAAGCATTCACATGAATATTATTTATGCAAGAAATTACAATTCTGTTGTGTCTCGGGAGGGTCATTATGCCAATAATAAACACATGCACTGGTTCTTTTTCACTTTATTTGTCAATTTTCAAATTAAAGTTTAGTAACTATTTGAAAATGTTCTATGCCAAAATTTAGCAATTGGATAATTATTTTAATTTTCTTCAATTTTAAGATAAATCAGAAGTGTAATTTATAATTTTGCATTTTGTTCTTCGAGGAAGTCAAATGCCCTGAAAACCATGACATCTTATTGGAAATGTGAAATGATAATGTTTTCTATAACATGACTTTGCTTTTATCATCGAATTTCTTCTTTCAAAATGGCGACCAACAGAAAACTGTGCAGTGTGCCTTAAGCAAAGTTTTTACTTCTTTTAATATTGGAAGTGAATTCTATGCTATATCTTCAAGATATATGTCATAGTGCTGCATTAGATAAGGAGCAATATGTATGGATAAACTACATTGTTCCAAGTTCGGTCCCATTGTGTGGTGCATGGGCAACTATCTTTTGCTAAACTTCGATTTACTGTTGTTATCCGTAGATTTACTGTTGTTATCCGTAGATTTATTGCAGGAACTTCGTAGTGGCGGTTGGGGTAACAGTATCAATAAAATAGGGGATGGAATGTGTAATAGACTTTATTGGGTACAACAAATGTTTCAACCCGTTCTGGGTCTCTTCAGGTACATCAATAAAAAGTCTCACTAGAGATTTCTTGACTCGGTTTACGTACTGTTATATGTCCATCAAATTCGAGAATGAGTAAAATCAGAGAAAAATTATTGAAACGCAAAAAATTCAAATATGAACGTGGAAAGAATGCATTCTAGTTTAGAGAAAATGGCGTAATGAGTTTTCGCTGTTGTAACTGTTAAGAGAAAGAAAAGGAAGTAGTAGTTGAAAGAAAGATAATACTTAGACGAAATTTTTTTCTGTTCGTGCTTAGACGC
>NC_068982.1:138590811-138595539 GCF_001194135.2 Octopus bimaculoides
ACACACACACACACACACACACACACACACACACACACACACACACACACACACATATATAAATATATATATATGTATGTATGCATATACACACATAAAAACACGCCTGCATACACGTATACACATATTCAAACTAATATATACATACACCTACAAAAACGCAAGTGCACACACGAATATGTAGACAGGTTTATGTATACGCACACAAACATACACACACACACACATATATATACTCACATACAGACATACGCGTACACATATATGCATACATACACATACATATATACATATACATATATGGATCTAGATTGCAAGATCATATGTCAAATACAAGTTATTGGAATATGTCTGTGTTCCTCTTTGTGTCTGTATTTGCCCACCTCCCACCGCTTGACAACTGGTGTTGGTGTGTTTGCGTCCCTGTAACTTAGCGTTTCTGTAAAAGAGACCGCTAAAATAAATATCAGGCTTAAACAATTCTACAAAGCGGTGCCCCAGCATGGCCCCGATCCAATGAGTGGATGAAGTAAAATATAAATGATTACAGAAGCACTTCTGAAATAAACATCACCATTTTTAATAATCTGTCTTTAAATCCTTGAAATCTTTGGTCACATTTCTTAATTGATTCTGCATTGAAAGACTCAAATTTTAAAATTCCTCTAAAATGTGTCGACGAGTTTTCAGTGGTTGTTTTCCTCCATTTAAAATACAAGAAAGGCATTTTACCAAAATGTATAATATTTTGATTTCTGAATTTCCGGCATAATTTCTGTATGAGTGAATGCTGCTATTTGTTGTATTTATTGATTCTAAAAGCTCAAAAGCATACTATTTACTACATCAGCCCGTTGGCAAAGGTACATATTCAGCCATATTGTCATGACTATATTGCTCCGAGTTCATTGAAGCGTGTTCTTGTATTACAAGTAACATATTGTCTATAAGAGTTTTTACTTCATTTGTCTTTGAAGCCTTTTCAATATCTTCACTTATGTTCTCTCTTTATATAAAATTTCCTGAAAAAGTACTTTTAATGGTTGAATAATTCTGCTTCTAACAATTTCTCCGGCAGAAATATGCTACTTCTGTGATAAATGCCTTTTGAAATAATCTAATTCCACACCTTACCATTTATTAGTAAGCAAGAAACTTCTACGTCACTATAAATTTTACAGACTAAACCTTGGCTTCTATTGTATTGGAAGATTTCTAACAATTGGATTAGTGTACAATTCTTAGATTTTAGTCTACTTTAACTTGTAAGTTATTCTAATCTTTAAGTCGAAAGCACAGCAATTCTGATGTTATGCTGTTAGTTTTGTTTGGGTCTGGCCCCATTATGGGTCAGTTGATTCATTATTACGCCTATTTCTATAGTTTCTATGTTGGAAAGCAGAAAAAGATATATTATGTATATCATTTTTATTAACCATTTCGAAATTCTGTTGAAAATAGTTAGAGAAGATAAAGTTTATTTCGATAAAATTTGAATAACTTCAGCAAGTTACCAAGTTTGTGTGGAAAGTTAACATAATTCCCGCCAAATTTATTTGCAGTTATTATTCAGAAGGAAAAACAGAATGCTTTACATTACACACCCTGAGTTCAAATCCAGCATAAGTACACATTGCTTTTGATCCTTATAGGTGTAGATAAATTAAGTACCAGTGAAACATTAGGGTCAATGTAATCGACTATCCGCTTCACCCAAATTTCAGGCCTTGTGCCTGTAGTAGAAATTACTCTTCTTCTTCTTCTTCTTCTTCTTCTTCTTCTTCTTCTTCTTCTTCTTCTTCTTCTTCTTCTTCTTCTTCTTCTTCTTCTTACTATTATTATAATAATAATAATAATAATAATAATAATAATAATAATAATTATTATTATTATTATTATTATTATTATTATTATTATTATTATTCAGTAGTTTTATTTTTATAACGTGCTTTCACTTCACTACCGAGCGCAGCTCTGTGCGCCTTGGGTATGTGCTGTGGTTTGCTGTGGTGCTCTTATGTTTACTGTATTGAAAGTGTTTATTATTATTATTATTATTATTATTATTATTATTATTATTATTATTATTATTATTATCATTATTTGACTCTCGTATTGTGAAAACGTAGCTTTTCTTCTCTCTTCCAAATGTCTTCTGTAGTACTTGCGAAAAAGAAGCCTGCCCTCAATATTCAGGTATATATAAAAAAGAAATATTTTACAAACTTGCAAAATCTGCTTATATGTAATTCACATCCAAAATAGCAACCGAACATAAACATGTAAAAAAACTGAAGAGATATGTCTGTCTGCCTACCTGCCTGCCGTCTGTCTGTCTGTCTGGCTGTCTGTATGTGTGTATGTGAGTCTGTTTTTCTGTCTATCTGTCTCTCTGCATGTCTGTCTGTCTGTCTGTCTGTCTGTATGTATGTATGTATGTATGTATGTATGTATGAATCTATCTATCTTTCTAGCTAGCTAGCTATCTCGTTTGTTTATACCAGTCTAACTGCCATCAAATACATACGATATTAAATGTGTATGATATCAGATATAATATCAAAAACTTGTTGCTTTATCGTATTTTGTCAAATATGTACATTGAAAATGATTTTAGTATTTGTAAGGATATTCAGAGAGTCTTTCTTATTCGTATTTTCGTCGTTGTGTAATAAGTTAATGGCAGTTGGAAATGAGAAGGAAATGAATACGTGAATATATTTGAACGTGTAGACAGGAAATAGATTGAAAGGCAATTGCAGTGAATGAGATATGTAGGGAGTAAAGGATTCAAAACGAGGCAGCTGTTTTGAGAATCCGCATTGGAAATATTTAACAAGGACTGGAATTGTAAAGCTTCATTATTTTTCCAGACTGATCAATGAGGTAGTTTTGAATTACACACACACACACACACACACACACACACACACACACACACACACACACACACACACACACACACACACACACACACACACACACACACACACACACACATGTATAACTATGTTTGTATGTATTAGATTTAAGTCTATTGAAATAATGGTTATCACTATATTTCGCTACTCCTCAGCAATTTATTTTATTTTTCAAATATTCCGCGTCTTTTTTTCGATAATTCCAGGTATTTATTTTCTCTGAAATTCCATTTACACACTGAATTAGGCAATTTGTTTCGTGTTGATTACACGGATATACTTCAATAATCTAGGGATTACAATGGAAAAATTATTCACTAATTAGAATAATAATTACAAACGAAAGAAATTACGTAAACGAAACAAATAAATTTACATTACACGACGAGCAACCGATAAGAATTTTACCATGAACTTAAAAGATTAAAAAGATAATATTTAAAGGTGCAAAATGCAAACGTTTAATATAATATCAGTAATTTATAAAATACCTACAATAGTTCTTGTCGAAAACGACGGGGTTCATATATAAATCTCTGAACGAGGTTTAAATAGTAGCTGCACGACAACGTGAAGTATATCTGTCACTTAAATGTGGCTAACCTCTAAGGGTGGATGCTACTGTAGCTTGTAGCCCCAGGAGAATACCTCCTCCAGCTGGCTATTGACACTTTCTGTACCCTATCAGTATTTGCAAAGGGAAGCCATCCTTCCCATCGTCGACCTCGTTGAGAGATTTAGAAATAATAATATTTCTATTTATTAGATCAGTGACTGCGTGCCACTTTGAAAACTATATATTCGAACAGGAATTTAGCATCGCCATCTCTAACCATGCAGTTATTCTCTGCTGACGAAGTGATATAACCAATAACCACGGTACGCAGATATTACTTTATGCTGAGTACTGTTACTGAATGTCTCTCGTCGAGAGATTTAGAAATAATACTATTTCTATTTATATATACTTTCTGTTGTGGTTTAACAATGCTACCAATAATTTCAGGAGAAAAATTTCGCAAGCTTTTGAAGTTTCACTTAGTTATATTGGTAATCCGTTTCCATGTTGGATTGTGTGTCCAATATAGTTTAATTCCACCATATTATTTCTAACGTAGCGCCATAACCATACACTTGTGGCGATAGTTTAATCTTTTATATGGACTGTAGATCTTGACAAGTTCCTTTTTATTTTACTGACCACGCAACGAGGAATGACGAAGATGACCGCAGAAAGTTTTTGAATTAAGAAGGTAAAATGCCGGAGACAAATATCACCATGTTGCTAACGTTGTTGATTATCTCAACCAAACAGCGAGTTTTTAAAGCTAAATACAGAGCATGTATAAGTTGTGTGATATCGTTGTGAAACACAAAGGAGTGTAATTGAGATTGATTGTTTTTAACAGAGCGGAGATACGAAGTTATATTTGTAATAAGATAGTTCACTGTACTGCTTACCATAAGAAATACATATGCGTATATACATGAATGCACGCACACACACGCATACATACGCAGACACATACATATATATAAGTATGTGTATACACACACACACACACACACACACACACACACACACATGTATACATATAGATAAATATGCGTACACACACATGCGTGCATACATATATATATGTATGTATTCACAGACATAGATATACATGTATATTTATATATATATGTGTGTGTATGTATATATGTATGTATTTGTGTATGTTTATATCTATCTATCTATCTATCTATCATCTGTCTTCCTCCTCCTTCTCTCTCTCTCTCTCTCTCTCTCTCTCTCTCTCTCTCT
>NC_068982.1:138597006-138606352 GCF_001194135.2 Octopus bimaculoides
ATATATATATATATATATATATATATACATATACATATACATATATATATGTAAGTATGTATTTAAATATATGTATGTGTCTATGTACGCAAGTATATATGTACGCATGTTTGTAAGTATGTATGTATGGTTGTGTGTGTGTGTGTATAAATCTATCACATGGTGAAAAACTATGGTGGTGATTGAGTGGGACGCCATTAAATGAAATAAACTCGACGGCATGGTTTGACTTTATTATTTACTGCTTGTTTACTGCAGCATAAAACACACGAACACACGAGCGCATATTTATATATTATACATACATACATACATACATACATACATACAACCCAAAGATGGAGCCTTGTATCTTTGTTGGAAACCGGCTCCTTCCTCAGTGGAAGAGTTATAACAATTAAAAAATAGAAGATACATATATATATACACAGTGCAGTGAATAAACTGTCGTCTAAATTACACAAAAATGAAAATCACACTGACATCTCGTTTTAACAGATATATTTACCAAAATTACATAAAAATATTTGGAAATACTAAAGAGTAAATGTATTCAAAAGAATCGCCATGGGCTTCGACCATGGCTTCCAGACGACTTCAGAATCTCTTGCAACTCTTCTGGAGGGTCTCCTTGTTTAAGTTGGTGAATGCTGCCATAATCCTTACCTTCAGTTCATCTTTGGTGTTAAAAGGTGTTTTGTTGGTTTCTTGCTCAACTACGCCCCACATAATAATCAAGTGGGTTTCAGTCTGGGGAGTTAGGTGGCCAGATGTTAGGGGTGATGCGGTCGTAGAAATTGCCTGACAGCCATGACTAGGTTCCTCTGGTAGTGTGGCATGGTGCAGAGTCCTGTTGCCAGACATAGGGTCTTCCAGCAGCCACCCTCTTCACCCAGAGCAGCACTACCTCCTCCAGGCACTGGATGTAGGACTCTGTGTTGAGTCTGAGGTCGTGTGAGAAGATGAATGGAGGCATAACGTCACTAGTAATCAGTCAGAACCCCCTGATGTTGACTGGATGTTTGATTTTTATCATTCTCGGTACATGTCCTCAGATTGAACCTCCTTCAGATTTGTTACCAAACATTCTGAAAATGTTCGTATTGGAACTTCCGGCGCAAATGTAAAAATATTTTTCAAACTCTCAAAATTCTCGGACCCCGATTAACTCCTGCCGTATTCTGAGCTAACAGTAATGTACACTAGAAGACTACTATTACTACTGCTGCTGCTTCCACTACTACTACTACTACTACTACTACTACTACTACTACTACTACTACTACTACTACTACTACTACTACTACTACGTTTGACGTACTGGAAAAGAAACGAAATATTTACAGCTACGGCTTACACAAGAAGTTAAAAATTATCGGCGGATATTGTATGGAAAAATTAGCTTTGTAATTCATTCTTTCCAGCGACGTTAAAATATAAACCAGTCAATTTCTGGGTTCGATATAAATCGAACATTCCCCTCCCCTCAAATCTATACTCTTGTTTCTGTTGGAAATTATTTGTTCCGTCAGCCACATAAAAGAATTCGAAACGTCTTTAACTGGAAAACGAAATTATTTCGTGGACTTTGCTCATTAAAAGCTTGCCGGCACACCCCTCTTTCTCGTCCATTCGACCATTCGCCTTCCACGCAACACAGCTATTTGTAAGTGACGATGGCAAGTATTCCTGCAACCTTTACATAGCATTGATACTTCTGTCCGTCCCCCGCCAACATCGCGCTTTCTATTTTAGTTTCTCATTGTGACTTGTCAACTTCATAAGTAAATAATTTATCTGTTGACATAAAGCCAAACGTGCTGGATGAGCAGAGTAATTTATCCCTGACTGTGTGAGCAGTACGGACAAGCAACAAGTTTAGCGTTTGTGCCAAGCCACTCCGGAATCCGTTTCTGATTATGATGGTTTGCAGTTATTAAATCAGCTTTAATTACTTTGATCTGGCATATAGCTTCAGAATCTATGATAAGAACAAGGAGCGAGAAAGAGAGAGAGAGAGAGAGAGAGAGAGAGAGAGAGAGAGAGAGAGAGAGAGAGAGAGAGAGAAAGGGAGAAAGAAAAGGGTTTAGAAGAAAATGAAAGTAAGGAAGAAAGAAGAAGCGTTGGGAGAAAGAGGTGAGCGTAGAGCGAAAAAGGAGGAAATTTTGTAGTAATAGATGTACGCGAAGAAGAGAGCCAATCAGATCAATTGATGCTGTAGGTTGTAGTCCACCACCCTCGCATCATTTTGTTAAGGAACGTGGTTTATAATAACTTCAACTAATTTACGTCATTTTTATTGCCCTCTCTGTCTCCCTCCCCCTCTCTCTCTTTCTCTACCTATCTCTTGGTCCGTCTCTCAGTCTATCTTCGTCATTCTACCTTCATACGCACCTTTTTCAAAGAAAATGTGGACAGAGATTTCGAGATTTCGATTTGTTCACATTCATTAATAATCTGATTGAAAACAAGCAAGCAAGCCGAAGCTTCTAAGTTACTGTCAGTCTTTTCCTCGTAAAAGTTTAAGAAATATGCATTCTATATGAGAATATTGAGCAACATCTCTGTTTAATATTATATATCAAGTTATATATAAATAGCAAAGACAAATTAACATACGCGCAGGCGTGCACACACACACTTATATACATATGTATGTGTGTGTGCGTTTATGTTTTCGTACCTATTCTCTCTCTCACGCCTGCTAACATGTATTAAACAACCTATCTATCTATCTATCTATCTATCTATCTATCTATCTATCTATCTATCTATCTGTCTGTCTGTCTGTCTGTCTATCTATCTATCTATCTGTCTGTCTGTCTGTCTGTCTGTCTGTATCTCTCTCTCTCTCTCTCTCTCTCTCTCTCTCTCTCTAAACTATTCTTCATATCTCCCCTTCTTTCATTCTTTCCCCATATATTACATTCCATTATATAACAGACCCACAACTTTGTCGAATCTTCAGATTGCGGAACCTGTCCCCCTCTTAAAAAAAAATGCCGTTGATTCTTATCCTGTCACTAATCGGAGACTCCCTTCGATCACGAATGACCATGGGATTGCACCTAGAAAGTTACCCTCCGTGGCACAAGTCCGGGCAAGGTTGTTTATGGAAAACCAGAAGTCGCCCATGCATACCAGCCTCCCCTCTCCACGCCACCGTTGTTATCCAAGGGAAAGTCGCCCGTCACTATTGCAATACTGTGTAATGTATCTGGCCTATGACTAACACTCGTAAACCACAATGGTTCACTTCTTACAGGCAGTAATTAACTACCGTAGAGGGAACAAAAAATTCGGTGTAAACACCAGAGGAGTAGTAGCATAGACGACAATTGTTTTATTACTTCACGCATATCAGCTGTGGCGTTTCCTAAGCCCAAAGAAGAGCTGAGCTAAAGTTCATCAGTGGACTAGAGGGGATATTTTAAAAATTTCATATATTCTTTTCTACTACGAAATACCGCTAAGCATTTCGCCCGGCGTGCTAACGTTTCTGCCAGCTCGCTGCCTTTGGTTAGTAAAATATTCTTTTCTACTCTAGGTACAAGGCCTGAAATTTTTGGGGAGCGGGCCAGTCGATTAAATTGACCCCAGTACGGAACTGGTACTTAATTTATTGCACCCGAAAGGATAAAAGTCAAAGTCGACCTCAGAGAAATTTCAACTCAGAACGTAAAGACAGACGTAATACCGCTAAGCATTTCGCCCGGTGTGCTAATGTTTTTTTATTTCTTTACTGCCCACAAGGTGCTACACACAGAGGAGACAAACAAGGACAGACAAACAGATTAAGTCGATTATATCGATCCCAGTGCGTAACTGGTACTTATTTAATCGACCCCGAAAGGATGAAAGGCAAAGTCGACCTCGGCGGAATTTGAACTCAGAACGTAACAGCAGACAAAATACCGCTAAGCATTTCGCCCGGCGTGCTAACGTTTCTGCCAGCTCGCTGCTTTTGGTTAGTAAAATATTCTTTTCTACTCTAGGCACAGGGCCCGAAATTTTTGGGGAGGGGGCCAGTCGATTAGATCGACCCCAGTACGGAACTAGTACTTAATTTATCGACCCCGAAAAGTAAAGTCAACCTCGGCAGAATTTGTACACAGAACGTAAAGACAGACGAAATACTGCTAAGTATTTCGCCCAGCATACTAACGTTTCTGCCAGCTCGCAATCCTTCAAATTTCATATATCATATATTTACATTCGACCTGCTGTTCAAGAACTTGAAAATACGAGGCAATTTTTGCCTCTATTTTTATTAATGAGACAAAAACATGGTTTACTTCTCTGCAACTCCTCTTTCTTCGTAGAGTGTTGGACATACATAAAAATTTAGAAACCCTGTCGAATTAATTAAACTTGTCAATTTGTGTACCCATTTTTAAATCTCCAGATATCTCTTGATGGTGACAAAGCTATCATGTGTCTCAACGTATCACCCTTAAGTTTATGCTCTTCACCTCAGCGGGACAGAGGGGACTGAATTAGCCGATGCCTTTCAAAGGGTTCCGTTACGGCATCTTCTTATACGCAAACACCTCCAACTGGTCTCAGCTGTCATGGTTATCTCATTGGTGATGTTCTTGAACATAGATAAATAATAAGTAAAAAGTAACTTGCGATGGAGTAAGAGCATTTCCTAAACAGTAGGTCCGGGAACTGGTTTTGAGTGGATAAAGGTACACAACACTGATCCAAGCCTTTACCACAATCAGCTATAAAACCAGCGGCACACCAAATGCTGAGACGGTGAGAAACCAACTATACTTCAGGTTTATTTATACGGGAGTTTACCTTCTGCTAGAAGAAAGTTCTAACGGAAAGTAGGGGTCTTTCATACATACACACATACTTACATACAACATATATAAATTGCATACATACATACATACATACATAGAGCATGTCTAGATTTGCAAATATAAGCATGAGAATACATACATAAAGCAAAACATACAAATCTGCACCTATACATACATGCATACATACATACATATGTAGCGGTAGCTAGGCATGCTCGTATCAAATCTATTTTTGAGAATATAGTGCAACCATGCAGAGAAGATGCAAAATCTTGAATCTGTAGTATAGGATACTTATCTGGAATGGTAGTAGGGTTGAGTCGTCTATAATTTCCAGCAGGTCTAAAATCACCACATTTCTTTTCACTAAATAGAGTTGTGATGACCAGTTAAATGTCTGTTAAATTCTTGGACCAATGCACATGTCTACCGCTTTTGGTAGCTGGACGAATTTTTTTTTCTGCAAAAAGTTCTAAAGTTGGTCGCATATATTTCTGCATATATATCACGTCGGGGTCGCCAATTTATGTTGTGGGAATATATATTCAGTACCAGGTGTTGATGTGGCTGCGTTTATATTATTACAGGAATTCATAGAGAGATGAAGAATAAATTCAAGACCTATATATTTACTACATAAAAATATATTTTATTTACTGGTCGATGATGATACATAGAATCAAAATGTAGAATCTAGTTGAAAGAATTAACCTATGCAAGAAGGTTCAGAGATAGAAAATGTAGAAATAACGGCTAAGTGGTGGTTTTCAGTCATGTGGTGTAGAGAAATAGACAGACATAGCAATGACGTGAATGGTTCTAAGTCTAAACGACTAAGAAGCGAAAAGCAGGGTTAGCAAGATGTTTTCATTAATGGAACGCTAGACATTCTAGAAACTTCCAAGAAGAAATGCTAAGCTTGTTGAATAATTAAGAATCCCGTTTCATGACACAGATGTTTCGAGAAACTTAGAAAGGGAGGTTACTCTATAATCTTCCTTGCCAGGGAGATGATTCAACTATGTACGTGGTACCATGGGTAAGTGTCTTCTACTGTAGCCACAGACCGATCAAGGCCTTGTGAGTAGATGTGGTCGGCGGACACTGAATGGCGTCCGTCATATACATACATATATATATATATATATATATATATATGTAATAATAATAATAATAATAATAATAATAATATTAGGGATAAATAAATATATATAGGAGGAAAGTAAGAAGAAAAATAAGAAAGTAAGAAGAAAAATATTTTTCTCCTTACTTTCCCCCTTACATTTCAACGTGCATATATATGTTCATATATGCACGCACACACACTCACACATACATGCACTCTCTCTCTCTCTCTCTCTCTCTCTCTCTCTCCCCCACACACACACACATATATATAATATACTTGCATACACATAACCATCAAGCTTTTGAACTGTTCTCTCTACCAAATTCCACCTACAAAGCTGTGGTCTGTCTTGGTAGAAGTCCCAGTGCGTTAATGCTTCTGTGCTAATAGAGAAAGCAAGCAGTAGACTTCCTTCTACCTGACAACATGAGCTACAAAGAGAGTAGTGTAGGCACTTACAAATTCCGTCAATTCTATTCTCTTTGATTCGTTATCAGTCATTTTAAATACTTTCAGACTCTTACTGTATCCTTGTAGTTAAAACGTTTTACTGCGATTTCCAATTCCGTTGAATATTTCCAGTCACTATCAATATTTCTCAGTCCTAATCAATCCTGTCTTTAATGGATGTGTCTAATCGTTAATTAGGCGAAATTAAGCAATTAAGTCTGTTCATAGCATCTGTGTGAGATAAGAACGATGACGTTGAAATGTCTTCCTAATCTACTGAGATAAACGTCTGGTGATAAATGCTTGCATATAATAAATGTTAACGTTGAATTGACTCTTTACAAAAGTAGCGATCACAGAGAAGCTAAATCAGAATTAAAACTTGATTCCTTTAGAAATCCCGAGTGAGATAATTTGGGATTCTATTGGACTAATTATTGGTGTTACTTCTTTTTTTCTTCAAGACCTTTTAATATGCCCAAGTTTGGTATGACTGATTAACTACAACACTGACTATTATTGCGTCTCATTATACCGAACCTATTCGTTGGCATGCCGGATAAAATACTTAACGGCATTTCGTTCGTCTTCACGTCCTGAGTTCAAACTTACCGAGGTCGACTTTGCCTTTCGTCCTTTCGCGATCGATAAAACAAGTAGCAGTTCAGCACTGAGATCACTATAGTGGACTTGCCCTCTCCTTCGAGAGTTGTTACCCTTGAGTCAAAATTGGGAAATCAGTATTATTGAGTATTATTATGGTTAACCTGATCGTTAGGACGCCGGACAAACTGTTTAGCGGCATTTCGTTCCTCTTTACTTTCTTGGTTTAAATTCCGCTGAGGTCGACTTTGCATTTCATCCTTTCGGGATCGATAAAATAAATATGTGTCAAGCATTGGAGTCGACTTAATCGACTAGCTCCCTTTCTCCAAAATTTCAGGCGTTATGCATGTAATCTTTTCTACTCTAGGCAAAAGGACTGAAATTTTGGGGGAGGGAGCCAGTCGATTAGATCGACCTAATTACGCAACTGGTACTTAATTTATCGACCCCGAAACGATGAAAGGCAAAGTCGACCTCGGTGGAATTTGAACTGAGAACGTAAAGACAGACGAAATAGCGCTAGGCATTTCACCCGGTGTGCTAACGTTTCTTATTTCTTTATTTCCCACAAGGGGCTAAACATAAAGGGGACAAACAAGGACAGATAAAGGGATTAAGTTGATTACACCGACCCCAGTGCGTAACTTGTACTTAATTTATCGACCTCTAAAGGATGAAAAGCAAAATAGACCTTGGTGGAATTTGAACTCAGAGCTTAAAGACAGACAAAATATCGCTAAGCATTTCGCCCAGCGTGCTAACGTTTCTGCCAGCTCGCCGCCTTAGGCGTTGTGCATATAATAGAAAAGATTAAACTGAATCTGAAAGAAAGAATTCGATTAAAATATTGGAAGGATGGCAGAATCATTAGAGCAGCAGATTAATCAAGTATCTGTATTTAGTTCAACACTTCATGCTGCTGTGTTCGATTTCAAGGAGAGGTCGTTTCGTCATAGATCACTCGATGAAATAAGCACCAGACAAGCACTGATTGATCTCATTATCTACATTCTATATTCCCAAACAATTGCAGTGTGGAAGGTGCATTGAAACCGCGACCTGATCCCTGACAAAATTCTGTGCTGCAATTTTGTCAGTGATGCGGTCGCGGTCTCAAAGCGATGAAAATATTTTGGCAAATTAAATTTAAATGTTGAAGTGTATCTAATGGTTTTTGTATGTTTTTAAATGGCTTATAAACACCTTCCACGCTGCAATTGTTTTTGTTTCAGCACACGATCTCAGATCAGGTCACTTTCTATGCAAGTACATCTCCGTAATACCTTCCTAAAGGTTACTTAAATACAGTAAGTGTTAAGAAACACAAAAGAGCTGAGCTGTAGATAGTTTTCAGAAAAATATAATAATAATTACGGAGATGTACATGCATAGCAAGCGACCTGATCTGAGATCGTGTGCTGGAACGAAAACAATTGCCGCGTAGAAGGTGTTTATAAGCCATTTAAGAAACACACAAAAACCGTTAGATTCACTTCAACATTTAAATTTAATTTGCCAAAATATTTTCGTCGCTTTGAGACCGCGACGTGTTCCCTGACAAAATTCCATGCTGCATCTCAAAGCGACGAAAATATGGTAATAATATATATTATTAATTATACCATTTGTTACATATATTCTTTGATTCTTTTATTTGTTTCAGTCATTTGACTGCGGCCAAGCTGGAGCAACGCCTTCAGTCGAGCAAATCGACCCCAGGACTTATTCGTTGTAAGCTTGGTACTTATTCTATCGGTGTCTTTTGCCGAACCGCTAAATAACGGGGACGTAAACACACCAGTATCGGTTGTCAAGCAAATTTGGGGGAGGGGGGCAAACACACACAAACAAACATACACACACACACACATACACAGACACACACACACAGACACACACACACACACACACACACACACACACACACACACACACACACACACACACACACACACACACACACACACACACACACACACACACACACACACACATACAGACATACACACTCACACACACATCTATAATTGGTTCGATTCCGAGCACTAAGTCGTGGGTTCGGAGTTCGAATCGCACTAGAGATAGTACAATAAATAACAGCCAGTCAAAAGTTTAATCGATTAACTCAATTGCTTCTCTCTGATTTCACTGTGGTCTTCTTGTTCTTGATTATCATCAATATTGAGGGCAGCGATCTGCCAGAATCATCGCAGAGGGGGTATTTATTCTAGTTCTTCAGATTTTGAATTTAAACTATTTCTTCTTCTTCTTCTTCTTCTTCTTCTTCTTCTTCTTCTTCTTCTTCTTCTTCTTCTTCTTCTTCTTCTTCTTCTTCTTCTTCTTCTTC
>NC_068982.1:138606737-138607403 GCF_001194135.2 Octopus bimaculoides
ATATATATATATATATATATATATATATATATATAATTATATACGTACGTATGTACGTATGCATACGACTGGGTGTGTATTATATTTCACAAATACGTCAAGGATATAGTTCCGTGCGAAGTTTATCAAATTAACCGATAGATTTGATATAATATATCAAATTACTTTGAATCGAGAGCTATAATATCATCTAATTTAAAGAAAATGAAGTAATGCACTCTTAGATATATGTATGTATGTATGTATGTATGTATGTATGTATGTATGTATGTATGTGCGCATGTATGTATATATGTGCCTCCTGTCTGTCTGGCTGTCTGGTTGTCTCTGACTGTCTCTATAGTTGTGTGTGTGTGTGTGTGTCTATCTATCTATCTATCTATCTATCTATCTATCTATCTATCTTATCATCATGAACGGACGGTAGACACATCGGCTCCGTAAGTTTTGCCTTTTTTTCCTTTTAAATGTTTGTTTCTCAGTCATATTTTATATACAAAAGCTGTGCAACAACTGATATATTCAGTTGTGCAACTTGTTTGCACGGGAAATCTGCCGTGTGTGGCGAATTCCCCATTTTTGTAAAATTTATTTTCGGCTTTCTTAGCCATTTTATTTTGAGAATGGCGATTCCAAGCCATGTGAGGAACGCCGGTCTGTTTGGCC
>NC_068982.1:138607423-138607702 GCF_001194135.2 Octopus bimaculoides
CTCGTTCGCAATTAACTTTCCTACCCTTCCTTCACCACAACTTCACGAAGGAGGGAACAAAGGAAGAAGTAGCACACAAACAGGTGCCAGTGTTAGCATGAACGCTAACACCGCCACCACCATCACCACCACCAACAACAACAACACCGTGTGAAGGGCTATGACCTCAAAGACAAACACCAACACCACCACCACAGCTTCACCGTCAACTGCTACAACGGACGCCCCCGCCACCACCACAGCCTCACCGTCAGCTACTACAACGGACTCCCCTGCCAC
>NC_068982.1:138610111-138610460 GCF_001194135.2 Octopus bimaculoides
GTTAGGTATAGCAAAGCACTAGCCATAGACAGAAACAGAGTAGAGGGTGAGCTAGTTAAGAAGCTAGAAGAGGCAATTAGAAGTGGCATCGCATCCGACGTTTTGGCGGCGAGGTTGGCCCTAGACCAACACTTCAACGTCAAACACGAAGGGTGCGTTGTCAGGGCTAGGATGCGTGCTCTAAGAACGAAGGTGTTGGAGCCGCGCGAGAGGCCCGAGTGGTGGAGGCGCAACAGGGCAACAAAGCCACCATTCGGTCTCTGGTGGACGAACAGGGGCGCGAACTGCTTGAGTCAAGCAAAATGTGTGAGGCCTTCAGCGGCACTTTGCTCGACTGTTTGGGACGAGT
>NC_068982.1:138611079-138619076 GCF_001194135.2 Octopus bimaculoides
CTGATGCGCTACATCATAGAGCGGGTAGTTAAGGAAACTGGCATGGGTGGGGCCCTGATCAATTTAGATCAATCGAAAGCTTTCGATAGGGTAGACCATCAATACTTGGACGCTGTCCTCATAGCGGCCGGCTTCGGTCCCATTTTCCGCGGCTGCATGGCTGCCTTGTACAGAGGTATCCGTTCGGTAGTTCGCGTCAATGGGCATTTTTCAAGACCCTTCGACATTGCACGTTCGGTCCGTCAGGGATGCCCCCTCTCGTCGCTTCTGTACGTGTTGACTCTCGAGCCACTACTGCGGAAGCTGGCGACGCTGAGAATAAAGGCGTGAAACTCGGGTCATGAGACAAATTGTAAGTTCCAGTTTTTATAAAAATAAAAGCTTATCTTCTACAACATGTATTGAACACTCTTCTCTTGCCTGTCCGATATGAACCAACGTGCGTACGTAAATATTTATATAGATCAAATTTACAGAAAATAAAAGACGAAGACAGGTGTAGGAACAACATGCAGGCGTATTAGTTTAACGCTCGGGAAGAATGGAAAAGTCTTTTACGTTTCGAGTCTACGCTCTTCGACAGAAATGAATAAGAGCAAAAAAGGGAGAGAGAATGAAAAAGAACGGAGAGGGAAACAAAATGTGTAGGGATTAACGGTTCAACATATATATACGTATGTGTGTGCATGTATTTAAACGTACGTATTATATCTATCTATCTATCTATCTATCTATCTATCTATCTATCTATTTATCTAGTTCCCCTCTCTCTCTTTCTCTCTCTCTCTCTCTGTATACACACACACACACACACACACACACACACACACACACACACATATATATTTATACATATATCAACGCTATTGTCATATGAACGAAAACTGGGTTTCTGGATATATTTGTGCAAAATTTATGAGAATAGCATTTAAGTTTCCTTCAGGTTTATTGAATTAGAATAATGCATTACAATTAAAAGATGTCAACTGTTTACCCAATCGATGTATATAGACTGAATAACATGGATATAGCAGCAGTCTAATTTCTCCGTTCTGTGTATGCACAGAGAATGTTTAATAAACGAAAATCCTCCTAATGCACGAACGAATTTTGAAGGACAGTGCTTAAGAATGCTTAAGGATGCTTAACGTATAGCCAATGAGAAATACACTCAACTTGCCGTCAGGTCAGCTTGTTATATGCAACATTCTCTCATAATGGAAAACAAATCCGGAGTAAACCAGGTTGGTTTCTAATTTATTAATTTTAATTTAATTTAATCGAAAACCTAAGGACCAGTTTTAATCAATAAGAATGTAGAATTAAATCATTGTAAGTAGATAAAATAAAGTTGGCGGAAATATGTGAATAGTTTTGTTTTAATTCTGTTTTATAAAAGATGTATTTTTGTTTTATAAATTAAAGTTGTAGATTAATAAGGAAGATTTTAAGCTCTACTTAAGAAAATTGTATATATTAAATATATGGAATGTGCATATAGAAATATACACATTCCAGGATAGTCAGGATATTAACATGTATATGTATATATATATATATATATATATATATATATGAGCTGGGGATATGTGAAGAATTCAGAAGACAGGTCATCCAGTAATAAGTAATTTAATATACTGGACACGCGCACTCACCACCCCCACACACGTACACACATACGCACACACAATATACATGTATAGATAGATAGATACATACATACACAAACATTCCATGGCTTCTATCATCTGTACGATATATGTGTGTATATACGTCTGTCTGTCTGCTTGTCTGTGTCTGTCTATCTATCTATCTATCTATCTATCTATCTATCTATCTATCTATCTATCTATCTATCTATCTACCTATCTATCTATCTATCTATCTATCTATCTATCTATTTATCTATCTATCTATCTATCTATCTATCTATCTATCTATCTATCTATCTATCTATCTATCCATCTAGGCAACTGAAAGTATATCAAATACCAAACCACGTACATTCCTAATTTATTTAAATTATCTTTGCCTCTAGAGAACGTGCCCTGACTAACAAATGGTAATTAAAACCAGTTCCATATGAGGAGCGTAGATAGTCTAAAGAATTCTATAAAGTTGACATGTCATTAAGGAAAAATAAGTTTATTGTCTGGAGATGAGTACAGCTGTGTACATATGTTTCTACCTTAATAAACGTTATCTGCACGGTTGTTATCCGACCTTATAATCAAATAGGCCAGGTTTTAGCCTTATGCAAAAAAGAGCAGAACATCTTTATAGCCTAGATAACTTGCATAATTTACTAATTTATGCAAAAACCAGATTAGAGAAATAACTCAGAGTGACCAATAGCTTGTATGCAAACAACAAACAATTAATCAATGAAGGGCCGTAACTTAGTCTTGAATCATTTCTTAATTAAAAAACAAACTAACGAATAACCAAGTTTCCGTCTACCAAATCCATTCACAAGCCTTTGGTCGGCCCGAGACTGTAGTAGAAGGCACTTGACCAAGGTGTCACCCAGTGGGACTGATCTCGGAACCATATATATTTTTTGTGGTTATTTCTTTTAATGCTAGAAAGTATATCTTTCAAGGAATGGAAATCGACTTTCGTTAACTATTGCAAAAGTTTTATATACTATAATTATTTTGTCTAACTCAAAAATTTATCAACAATTGAAAAATTTTTTTAAATACAGGTTATAATTCTGGTATGCAAATCTAAGTATTAATTATCGCATTAATCATTATCGCGTTATATATATTGTAGCGTGTCAAAATATTTTCGCCGCTTTGAAGCCGTGACCTGTTCACTGACAAAACGCCGCTTTGAAACCTCGAACTATTATTCACTGACAAAATTTGGTGATGCAGCACCAAGTTTCATCAGTGAACAGGTAGCGGTTTCAAAGCGACGAAAATATTTTGACACAAATGAAAATTAAATGCTGTAGTGAAACTAAAGGTTTTTGTGTGTTCTTGAATGGCTTGCAAATGTCTTCCACGCTGCAATTGGTTTTTGTTTCAGCACACGATCCCAGATCAAATTACTTGCTATGCAAGTACATCTGCGTAATATATATATTACTATTATTACAATTATTGTTATTAAATAATAGATTAGACATGCTCTCTAAGAATCATTAAATATCTTTTAAATATCATTATTAAATAGAAAATTAGATATATTTGTAAATATCTGAGTAGGGAAATACATTACTGTATTATAGATATTACGATGTAACATATCTAATTTTTAGCAATGTATACATATAAATACCTATATGTGTGTGTATACTAAATGGTCGTTTCTAGATAGACGCATATAATATATATATCACCATGATTGACCGCTAACCACTAAAGCATTTTATATTCTCTCTCTGTTTATTTTCTCGTGTTCCTTTCTGTTGAAGAGCGTAAGCTCGAAACGTAAAAGTTTTTCGCACCTTTCAGAGCGTTAAACCAATACACCTTTTTGTTGTTTACACACCTGTCTTCGTCATTTTTTTTTGGAAATTCCAACTTTATATATATATATATATATATATATATATATATACTGAGGGTGATAAATTGAATATTATAAAGAATCTTTCATTTGATATTATTTCAAGTAATAGAAATAAAGGATATTTTTCCTGAATATACAGAAGTCTAACATGTCGTATTTCAAACATTTAATATATATATATATGTTAGATTAATTTATTTAATTTAATTTTATTGAGTTGCATTACAAAATAGAAGGAATTTATTATAAATAAATAGCATAACCATTAACATTTATACAAATTGATTTGTCTTTAAATTAACTTCTAATAGAAATTTAATCGAATTAACAGGACTATAAAATATTTCGTTCGTATTTTCTTTAAGCAAACATGACTCAATGACGTAATACACATAATACATATCAGGTGGAAATGTAATACGCAAATTCTCAGTATATAAATAAGTAATCTAAATGTTATGAATTCTAAATTTTTTTAATACTTTCTATTATAATATAAAATACAGATTATTATTTTATTTTTACTTTATTTAATTCTCTTTTTTCCATTCGGTTATCTCTTTTGAACAGATCTAGAATTATTTACAGCTATATATAACTTAAGTATATTTAACAAAGGCTTAAACACACACACGCACGCATATATATATATAGGAAAATATATATGCTAATTGTATAAAGGTCTACGTGTATTCTTATTTTCGTTTCTTTTTGTTTTAGTCATTTGACTGCGTCCATGCAGATGAGATTTGAGGCCGGCCAAAGACAAGCATGGTCTGTCACAGACTGTGCACACAAAAGGTAATTTTCATTCACCTTCTCGATCGTTACATTCTTCCTTACATCTCTTTTGAGTCTTACCTGTGTTACTTGCGTTACATACATACATACATACATACATACATACATACATAGTGCATACATATATCTATATGTAAGTGTGTATGTATATGTATGCATGCGGGTCTCTGTATTCAAATACGCAATCTAGAAAACACAGCACGACTACCAAATGTGGAATTCCAGGCAACCTTTGCTAACTCAGTATAAAAATACCATGGCTTTACATATTCACCGCAACACAGCTGTCGTGGACATCCATACTCTTTATACAAAGATGTTTACTTCAAGTAGACAATATTTTAAAATACCAAAATTTAATCTAAACATGTGAATTGAACTAACATTTCTTTCGTCAACCATCTCGCCTCTTTTCCATACTAGTTCGAGTGAAGAATTTCTAAGCTTTATGTTAAAGGTTACTTGTTATGCTGAGCATGATTACGAATAATTCCCCATTTTATATTTCCATTAGTACTATAATCTCAACATCAGCACACCAACACAGATATTCTTCCTTGTTAATGAAATATCTGCCTGTCAAATTTTGTTTGCAAATCCGTGATTCTGCCTGCTATGAATGCTAAAGCTTTTAGCAAAGTGATTCTGTCATATTTGTTTAGTTTCTTAATATCTGCTGATTTTCATTGTCATTTTTGTGCGTTTCCTGGTAGATTGCTCAGTTATATACTAGCTATTATCAAAATTAATAATATTTTTTTATTGCAATTATTATTATTATTATTATTATTATTATTATTATTATTATTATTATTATTATTATTATTATTATTCAGTAGTTTTATTTTTTATAACGTACTTTCACTTCACTACCGAGCGCAGCTCTGTGCGCCTTGGGTATGTGCTGTGGCTTGCTGTGGTGCTCTTATGGTTACTGTATTGAAAGTGTTTTGCGTAGGATGTATGCAGTACCCAGTAGTGCAATTTTCTGTATGTTATATATATTTGTAAGTCCTGGTGTTTTTGTTATGTATTTGTCTGAATATTTTTTTTATTATACCTAAGGCACCTACTATGATAGGAATTGTTTCTGTTTTTAGCTTCCACATTCGAGTTACCTCTTATTATTATTATTATTATTATTATTATTATTATTATTATTATTATTATTATTATTATTATTATTATCATTTTCATAATTTCAGGTGGCGAGCTGGCAGAAACATTAGCGCGCCAGGTGAAATGCTTAGAGGTATTTCGTCCACCGCTACATTCTGAGGTCAAATTCCGCCAAGTCGATTAATTAAGTACCAGTAAAACACTGGGGTCGATGTAATCGATTAGTCCCTTACCCCAAAATTTCAAGCCTTGTGTCTATAATAGAAAGGATTATTATTATTATTATTATTATTATTATTATTATTATTATTATTATTATTATCATAATTTCAGACGGCGAGCTGGCAGAAAGGTTAGCACGCCGGTTGTAATTCTTAGCGGTATTTCATCTGTCTTTCCATTCTGAGTTCAAATTCTGCCGAGGTGATCTTTGCCTTTCATCCTTTCGGGGTCGATAAATTAAGTACCAGTTGCGTATTGGAGTCGATGTAATCGCCTTGTCTCCTCTCCCAAAATTTCAGGCCTTATGCCTTTAGTAGAAAGAATCATTATTGTTATTGAGAGAGGGCCCAGTGACAATGGGGTAAAATATACGAAGCCCATTATACCCATCATGATTACCCGCCTGATAAGGGTACAACAGGCACACGCACCACAAGCATATGTGCGCGACATCATGATCTCATTTCAAGATAAACAACGCATGACCTTCCAGGTGGGGCCCAGTTAGAATTGTTTTAGGTCGAGTAGCCCATCCCACTCAAAAGGTCCCGGAATAAGGGTTGTTTAAGGCTGATGAATGAAACACATATGACTCCCGAGGTGAATTATCAAGACCCCAAAGAAATCCTCTCAGCACATCGCTATGATGTTCCTCCACTACTTCTACTTATGATCAGAGATGCACATGTCGTCTGCCACCAAAGATCATGCTGAACTGGTTAAGGTCAAACAACTGACAAGCAAGTCTGTGTTATTGAGCAGAATATTGCAGCAGCCCATCTTTTTATACCAAAACAAAACAATGCACATGATAACACTTCCAATCAGTTGATATCAGAAGCCATCAGAGCCTGAGCCTTGTACTAAATCAGGCATTTATTATTATTATTATTATTATCACGTCTTAAGTCTATTCGAGAAAGAATTATTATTATAATTACGATGCTTCAATTGAAGAACCACAGACCATGTGGGATGCTGTCTAATAGAAAAAGAAACAACAAATTGAAAAGAAAACGTACCCACAGTTGACAACGCAGACATTAAAAATGAACCAATAACAACTACATTAGTATGGTAAAAACAACAAAATGCAATAAGAAAGACTGCATTACTTTTAATTAATTTGGGTCTTGTGTGACCCCGACATCGAGGCTGAAGATACACGGTGCAAGATAATTCATAGAATGACAATTTTCATTCAGTGGTCCGAGACGAAGTTGTAAGACGAGTCGTTTCACTTCCTAATATCACTTATTCTATCGGTCTTTTTTGTCGAACCGCTAGTTTAAGGGGACCTAAACACACCAGCATCGGTTGTCAAGCGATGTTGTGGGGTTACAAACACACACATAATCATACACACACACATACACAATACACACACACATACACAATACACACACACATATATATACATACGCATACATATACACACACATACATATACACACACACACATACATACATACATACGTATATATATATATATATATATATATATATATATACGACGGGCTTCTTTCAGTTTCCGTCTACCAAATCCACTCACAAGGCTTTGCATGGCCCGAGGCTATAGTAGAAGACACCTGCCCAAGGTGCCACGCAGTGGGACTGAACCTGGAACCGTGTGGTTGTGAAGCAAGCTACTTGCCACACAGCCACTTCTGCGCATGTATAGAAGTGTGTTTTCCGGTTTGTCTTTGTTCCCCACCACCGTTTGACAACCGGTGTTTTATTTGTTTACGTCTCCGAAAAATAGAGGTACGACCAAAGGTTGATAAAATAAGCACCAGTCATTACAAATAAGCACTGGGGGAATTGTTCGACTAAACCCTTGAAGATGGTGTCCCAGCATGACCGCAGTCCATTCACCGAAAAATTAAAAGACGAAAAGTAAATGTTCTTCATTTTTAAGATTTTAAGATATAAATGGTGGAGATATTCACTTGCACTAGACCAAAGCATTAAAAAAATATTCAATGGCCAAATAAAAAGGAAACATGTTTTTGTTTGAGAATGGACAGAAATATTAACCGGGGTCAGAAGTAGAAAGAAGAAAACAGATAATGTGGCAGGATTCGCCTTTTCCAAAGATATTAGCACCGTCATCAAAATTAAACTAGAATCTGAAACCGGATTGCAGCGCCGGATCGCCTCAAGAGGTGTCCCACTCTCCGCCATTCTCTTCAAACACTAACGTAGATTAGACGACTGCCACGTTGTTGTTGCAGGGTTTATAATTTTCTCGTTTCTTTGAGATACATGTTGTGTCAAAGATGAGCGGACTCACCGTTTTATCTCCTCTTCTATTGACATAGATAAAATAATAA
>NC_068982.1:138619264-138619703 GCF_001194135.2 Octopus bimaculoides
ATACACATATATATATGTATTTATATATATACATATATATACATATATACATATATATATATCTGTTTATATATATATATATATATATGTATGTATGCATGCATATATATATATATATATACATATATACATATACACACACATACGCACACAAATAGGCATGCACCCACACATATATACACATATATACACACTACAGAGACACATATGTATACCTTGCCGGGACAAACGTTTGATCATGTCATGTGGTATCATGTGTCTGCGCCAGATAACATCTTAGAGCGCAGATTTTCAGCAACAAAAGCGTCATTGTTTGGCTATAAAACAACATACTTTTCAGCGATAAGTAGTCTGCATCGATTTTACACACACACACACACACACACACACACACACACACACACACACACACACACACACACACACACACACACACACA
>NC_068982.1:138619973-138622938 GCF_001194135.2 Octopus bimaculoides
TATATATATATATATATATATATATATATATATGTATATATATATTTATGTGTGTGTATATATATACATATATATAGATATAGATTTACATATAAAGATACATATACATATATATAAATACACATGTACATATCTATCTATCTCTCTCTATATATACATAGACATACGTTCGCACATACACACACACTCACACACACACACATGCATGTCTATGTGATTTAGATGCTAGACTCCATACATACCTGTACATAAATCGCTGTACACCTGCCTATATTTCAATGCCTGTGTTTGCATACCTCAGCTATATATTTACAACGCTTTTCTGAATATCGATTTCTGATATACGTACAAGACTACACATACAATGAGGTAAGCCTATAATCGATTATATCGACCCGCAGTGCTTGATTGGTATTTGATTTTAATCGACAGATAAACCCCATAACGATGAAAGATAAAGCTGATTCTGATGAGAAGCGAACTGAGAACGTATAGTGATAAGACTACCACTGGCGCAGACATGGCTGGGTTGTGAAGACCGTTGGTTAGCAACAGGCTTATCGTTTCGGGTTCAATCCCACTGCACAGCACCTTGGAGAAATGTCTTCTGCTATAGTTCCCAGTTGACCAACGCATTTATTAATGAATTTGGTAGACAGGTAATGTGGAAGGCTATCATATACATACATACATACATACATACATACCTACGTACGTACGTACATACATACATACATATATACATTTATATTTTTTATGCGCCTTCTTTTAAAACCTAACCAGGCTCATGGGCCCGGTTTCTCGGTTTCTATGGCATATGTGCGTCCCCCCCCCCCAGCTGGACGGGACGCCAGTCCATCACAGCGTTACTCAAGAAACAAGGAGAAAGAGTGAGAGGAAGTTGGGGCGAAAGAGTACAACAGGGGTCGCCCCTCACCCCTGCCGGAGCCTCGTGGAGCTTTAGGTGTTTTTACTCAATAAGCACACACAACGCTCGGTCTGGGAATTGAAACTGCGATCCTCCGACTTTCTCATTGTTTCCTTAGTGAGGTAGTTATGGTTTGGTTCCTCGATAATTTGATCTTTTATATTTTTTATATTTTTTCTTTTCTTTCATCCTTTCGACTCCCTACCACTCCCAAAAAATTTCAGGCCTTGAGTCTAGAGTAGAAACGAATATACTTGTGCGAAAAGGCGGCGAGCTGGCAGAAACGTTAGCATGCCGGGCGAAATGCTTAACAGTATTTCGTCTGCCGTTACGTTCTGAGTTCAAATTTCGCCAAGGTCGACTTTGCCTTTCATCCTTTCGGGGTCGATTAAATAAGCACCAATTACGCACTGGGGTCGGTGTAATCGACTTAATGCCTTTGTCTGTCCTTGTTTGTCCCCTCTATGTTTAGCCCCCCCCCCGTGGGCAATAAAGAAACGAATATTTTTTTCTCTCTTTCCTTCCTGTAAAAACATGCTGTTAATAAAATATGCTTCGTAAAAAAATTAAATAATTAAAATATCAAGTCACTAAAAAATTGTTGGTCTGAAACTTTCAAGGCGGTGCCCCAGCATGATCGTAGTTCAATGACTGAAACAAGTTAAGGTGCAAGATAAAGAAATATTGATAATTTTTCTCGACTTTGTACTGATAGAGTCCACCTGCCTTGTACACTTTATATTGGTTTCACATTTTAGCACAAGGCCAGAAATTTCAGGAGTTGGGGTTATGTCGATTACATCGACCCCAGGGTCCAACTGGTACTTATTTTATCGCCCTCAAAGAGCAAAGTCAATCCTGGCGGTATTTGAACCCACAACAGAAATTGGATGAAATGCTGCTAAGCATTTTGTACGGCATGCTAACGGTTCTGCTACCTCGCCACATTAAACGTCTTTTTTGTATTCTTTTCTACTCTAGGTACAGGGCCCAAAATTTTTGGGTAGGAGGCCAGTCAATTAGATTGACCTCAGTACGCAACTGGAACTTAATTTATCGACCCCGAAAGGATAAAAGGCAAAGTCGACCTCGGTGGAATTTGAACTTTGAGCGTAAAGACAGACGTAATACCGCTAAGCATTTCGCCCAGCGTGCTATCGATTCTGCCAGCTCGCCGCCTCAAACGTTTTCTTTATATTAACTTAGAGATAAATGGTGACAGATATTGTAAAAATGTTAGTGTTATTTTTCAAAATTACCAGTGAACCGAAGAGAGAGCAACCACATTGCTACTCAGGTTATTAGAAATAATAAACGACTCTCTTTGAAATCACATATTTTAATAAAAAAGGATGTACATATTAGATAATTCCTGCTCTAAATATGATCCCCACCACCGCAAAAAAACCAGGTGGATGGTCATGGTTAGAATTCCTTTGATCATATATCAGCTGCATCAGAGTTTACTCAGAATTAAACTTCAATAACACCACGAAGACATACACGCAAGAACGCATACACACACACGCAGAAGTTCAGACACGAACAATTCCATCATACTTCAAGTTAAAAGCTTGTGTGTTTGACTGTATAACTTGTTTATATATATATATATTTGAACATATGTAATATGTACACCGCCCCCCCCCCCACACATAAACACATGTATATTAAATATAAATATATATATAATTAAATATTAATAAAAATACTATTATGAATAAATAATCGTGATATAAGTGGCTAGTAAGCATAAAAGCCAAAATGGTAAATTAAAGGATCAAGATAGTAACAGCGTTGCTAGAAATAAGAGTAAAAAAATACTCAAATATGTCACAATATTACCGAAAATTTAACTTTACATACATGTATGTATGTATGTGTATATACCTTTTTTCTCTCCTTTCTTTTTTCTTTCCTTGTTTTTCTCCTTGTTTCATTCTGTGTTCCTTTCTGAGCAAGAGCGTAGGCTCGAAACGCTAAAGTATCTTTCAATTCCCGAGCGTTATACTGATGCATCTATTTGTTTTCTACACC
>NC_068982.1:138623846-138627260 GCF_001194135.2 Octopus bimaculoides
ACACATATATATTCATACACACACACACACACACACACACACACATATATATATATATAAATACATATATATATACACACATATATGTTCATATATATACATCTATACACACATATACATACACACGCACACACACACACACACTCATATATGTATATATAATATGCATGTATTTGCATATACATATATACAGACACATAAATGCATATATATATATATATATATATATATATATATATACATACAAGTACACATCACGCACACGCACGCACACACACGCACATACACGCACACATACACACGTGTGTGTATGGTTACCTGTTTTAAGCCGAGTCTTTTGTTTCAGGTAGACAAAGCAAACATGGAAGTCAACATGTGAAGTGGAATTGTTTTGACTTCCTTTCATGTTTGGTGTGTAATATTTGGACAAACAGTCTGTTTTATAAATGTAAACATATATCTTATGTTTGATCATACTTGACGTATTATTAGAGGAAGAAGCAATTTAAATTGTGTACACAGACACGCACACAGACATGCACACATTCACTCAACACATATACATGTATATATACATATATATAAATACACTCACACCCACATACTCATGTACAATTGTATGCATATCTATCTATCTATCTATCTATCTATCTATCTATCTATCTATCTATCTATCTATCTATCTATCTATCTGTCTGCATACACGAACGCATACACACACACACGCCCGCGCGTATATGATTTTATACGATATTATTTAATCGCTTGATGGTGACACTGCTACAGTTTCATTATGTTAAGTATGTTGCATCACTTTATATTCATAAAATATCACTACCTGGCCTATATTAGGCTAATGAGCCTGCGCTATGGCTGAGGTGTGTTGTTCCTTTGGTGGTCATTGAAGGTTAAGTGAGTTTATGGCTTGAGTCTCTCTGCTCATGTGTATCTGATTACGCTGTCTGCATTTTTGCCTTTATACCGTTGCAAATTCTGTGAGCGATAGGACCTGCTTTTGTATGCTTTCGTTGCTTAAAACAATCTCGCGTACGTGTTCCGAATTAATTGGTGAAATTTTCTGTTTTGATTTTTGGCATGTAACATATATTTTCTCTAGTTTCAGCACATGAGCTGTGACCATGCTGGGGCACCGCCATTATATATATATATATATATATATATATATATATCTTTTATCTTTTACTGGTTTCAGCCCAGGGCTGAGGTCATGCTGGTGCACCACCTGTACTTACTCGATGTTGTTTCCGGTATTGTTTTTAGTGAAGTAGTGAGTTGGACGGAGCTGCTCTTCTTTGTGTCCCCTGCCGTCATGTGGGTTCATCTGGTATCTCAGATAGAAACCTGTCCAGACGTTCCTTGAAAAGTTCCACATCAATGCCATGTAGATCTCTAAGGTTCACTGGCAGGATGTTGAACAACTGCGGACCCTTGAATCCGAGACTATAGCAGTACTGTGTCCTTATTTTAGATGGGGAAGACGGGATCTTTGGTATGATTCCCTGCTGTCCAGTTCGAGGATTGGTATAGCTGTCAATTCCAAAATTAGGAGTTAAACCCTCTAAGATCTTCCAATTATATATCACTGCATATTTCTCTCGTCTTCTCTCCAGGGAATAGAGACTCAGCTCCTTTAGTCTCTCTCAGTAGCCCATGTCTTGCTTCAAGAGCTCATAACCACTACGCCATATGCGTAGTGGTTAAGAGCACGAGCTATTAACCTCAAGATTCCGAGTTCGATTCCAAGCAGTGACGTGAATAATAATAACAACAACAACAACAACAACAACAACAATAATAATAATAATAATAATAATAATAATAATAATAATAATAATAATAATAATAATAATAATAATAATAATAATGATAATAATAATAGTAATAATTAACATCGAAAAATACCTTAGGAATAAGAATCCAGATTCGAAATTTCCCCAAGACACTTGATGAAGGCTGGAGGGTATATCAGCCAAAACGTTGTGTTAACAACAAACAAGGTGAGGACAAATATCTGTCAAATGTAAATACTGTAAATAATGGTAACAATTTGTGCACATCACTGTCCTACGCTCCTAATCCATATTTCATTATGGCCGGGCCCCCGATTGGCGCAACCAGTCACAGTAGAAAAATAGCGACGTTTTCATGTTGTCAGTTCGTAGCGCCCTACTACCCATCCCACTTTCCAGTGGTCAATGCTGAAGAGGAGGAATTACTCCGAAATTCATGCATCCATCAGTCTAGGAAGGAAACGTTTCAAACTTACTTGGTGTGTTTACACCTACTTGACTACAACGAGAATTTTTCTCCATGAAAATGTGTGTGTATGCATGTGTGTGTGTGTGTGTGTGTGCGCGTGTATGTGTGTGTGTATGTATGTAGACGTGAGTGTGAGTGTGTGAGCGTGTACTTGCACTGCAGAAAGATAAAATGCCTCTACATTCTATATAACACGATGCGTACAGAGAATAAATAGAGACCGATAAATATAGAGAAAAAAGAAAAAAAGCGGGAGATAACTATGTTGACATAACGCTGAAATGTAACGCCAATCAAAACAGCTACAAATAAACGAATTAGTGTCAAGAGAAATAGTTCTTTGTTAGTTAATAAGTATAGCGGCAGACGGACATAATCAGTTCCTATTATAATATGGATAATATTGTAACATTCTGCCACTGAATTCTTCATTCTCTGACAGTGTCGGCCATATCTTGCCACACCTCTCAACCTATCACACAACAACCTCTCTCTTTTTTTAACGTTCCTGTCTCGTCAGACGTCTTAACCAATCACATTTTATTAATGAATCTCTGTTTTATAGTCACATCTCATGACTTGCCTGAACCAATCAAAAATTACCAGAAAGCTACAGTGTTTTTAACCTCACGCTATGCAGAAATATGGCGCTTAGTTACTCTCGATGTTTGAACCAGTCTTTCATGTATTTCGTTACAGTTTTCTTTGGATTTACTTTTTAAATTTTAAATTGCATATATTTATTTTTTAGTGCTATTATTTCTTAGTTTTTCGAATAAAATATTCTACCTCTAATTATAACAAACTGGTATTCATAAGTCTCTTTACAGATATTGTGTTGCAATATTTTTGGTAACTTAAGGCGGCGAGCTGGCAGAATCGTTAGCACTCCGGGTGAAATGCTTAGCGTTATTTCGTCTGTCAAATACCGCCGAGGTCGACTTTGCCTTTCATCCTTTCGGGGTCGATAAATTAAGTACCAGTTGCGTACTGGAGTCGATCTAATCAACTGAACTCCCCCATTTCGTGCCTTGTGCCTAGAGTAGAAAAGAATATTTTTGGTTACTTAAGGCGGCGAGCTGGCAGAAACGTTAGCACGCAGGGCGAAATGCTTAGCGGTATTTCGTCTGCCGT
>NC_068982.1:138627270-138630235 GCF_001194135.2 Octopus bimaculoides
CCTTTCATCCTTTCGGGGTCGATAAATTAAGTACCAATTACGCACTGGGGTCGATGCAATCGACTTAATCCCTTTATCTGTCCTTGTTTGTCCCCTATATGTTTAGCCCCTTGTGGGCAATAAAGAAATAAGAAACGTTAGCACGCCGGGCAAAATGCTTAGCGGTATTTCGTCTGTCTTTATGTTCTGAGTTCAAATTCCGCTGAGGTCGAATTTGCCTTTCAGTCTTTCAAGGTGGATAAATTAAATACCAGTTGCGTACTGGGGTCGATCTAATCAACTGACCCCACTCCACCAAAATTTCGTGCCTTTTGCCTAGAGTGGAAAAGAATATTTTTGGTAACTTATTTGCTTTATTCGCCACATTACAACAAAAGCAGCCAAGCATTCGAAGTAGAGGCCGTCGTGCTGCACCGTCTAACGCCACACTGATACCAGTTCTTGTTCTTCAAGGCAAAGAACTCCTTCACTGAAGCTTCTTCCTTTTTGTCGATGAAGCGTCGCGAGTTCAGGAAGTGAGTCATGGATCGAAGTGAGTCATGGATCGGAGCAAATAATAATCCGAGGGAGCTAGGTCCGGATTGTATGCTGAGTGTGATATCATTTCAGTGCCCTCAACTTTCTGGAGTTTATTCCAGGTCATTCAAGTGGTATGAGATCTCGCGTTGTCTCAGCTGTTTGAGTACAGGTTGGCATCCATGGGTCAACCGTCCGGAACGACCCCTAGTAAATTATTCCCTCATAATTCCACCAGACTCAGAGCATCACCTTGTGTTCGAAAGACCCATGTTTAGCAAGAGGTCCCGGAAGCTGGCCCTTGCCTAACTACCGTTTATGCACGTTAAGATTGCGGAAAACTAACATCCTCGGTTTATTACCTGCGCCGATCCATGGCTCGCTTCCTGCACTTGCGACGCTTCATCGACGCTTCATCGACGCTTCATCGACCCCTTCAGTGAAGAGGTTATTCCCCTCGAAGGAGAAGCACTGGTATCAGCGTGGAATCAAAGAACTAGCAGAAAGGTGGCTTCGGGTGCTGCAGCGCGGTGACCTCTACTTGAAATGTTAGGCTGCTTTTGTAACTTGACGGATAAAGCAAATAAGTTGCCGAAGCATTGTAAGACTTTTGACTCAACACAATACTACGTGAATGAGTTGTCCTCCACATCTAACCACACGAAAGCATGTGTTAGACATGAGCATGACATATCCGGAAGCTATGGATTTGTGGATTGCTGCAGCATGTCATAGGTCTGTCAGGTCAGACTAACATCGAGCTACGCAACAATAAAAATGACGTTTTACCAACACGAATTTTTCGGTGGTGCAACTTGTACGAAGCTGGAAGGAAAAAAACGGAAATTGATTTATTCTAAATCTGCACATTTTGGCTTCGTGCTTACAAATTCATTTATATTCTTTTACTTGAAACTAAAAATACATCAGAAAAGCGGGCGTATATCTCGTAAATTACTCTCAACTCTCAGAGTAAATAAGCAATTTGTAAATTCTAATTTAACTCCTATAATTAAACACACCGTCGCGGGGGTTTCTATACGAGCTGAAGATAGCTAGAAATGATAACCAAATCTCATTCAAATTCTCATACACTAGCGTTTTGAACAATTAAAGTTACATTATAGCTGCATGAAAGACGGCGATGGTCACATTTGGACGGAATTTATCTCAGGCCAGATTAATCTGGGATGTTCTGGTGTTAAGTAACAACTATAAAAATATCAGCCACAACATAACGATCCTTATATGGAAGAATCAGCATTTTAAAGTCATGGACATAAAACACATTCACACATTCAAACTCGCAGCAGGTATTTACTTATAAGTGAATATATACTTTGCAGTGATACCGAGAATTAGTTTGCCTATTAGGTAGGTTGCCCAATAATAAAGATTTAAAATATTAGGTTTAGACTAGCAAATTTCCAACAATAGAAAGTTACTCATAAACAAATTTAGTTACATAGAAATAGAATATTTACCCACGGTACTCAGTCTCCGGACCACATATTTTGTCTGTCATGAATTACAGTTTACAAAGTGTGATGAAGGTTCATAGAGGTAAGTTCTAAATGTTTATAAACTGCGAGAGGCTGTTTATATAAAACCTGAAAAGTCGACAGTGTTCGGGGAAAAAAGCCGGCAATATACAATACACGTATACGGACAGAATCACGGATGAAAATGATGAAACAAAATGTTCAAACTTGGACAATTTAATAACGAGCTTGCAAAAGTTGTAGTAGATAAGTGAAGATATATTTCCTTGTAGTACTGAGAATTATGAGGTACGAACTTACAAAGATCCCCAGTAAAAACAGAAAACTGATGGATATGATGTTTGCATTCGATTAGACAATACTAGATCTCACAAATCAGTCCCTGGATGAAATGTGTGTGCCAGCCAAATACACACCAGCGTGTAATGAAACATTTATTAGCAGTAGGTTGTAAAATGCTTTTAAAATGCGAGAGGATGTTCATATAGCCTGAATTGTTAATAGAGTAGGGAAGAATCCTGAAACGCTCATTACGCGCTTTAGAAAAGTTAATAATGTAACTGGGTAAGTTATGAAATGTATGAGAATATAAATTTTTCTAGTGATGAAAAGAATTATATTAATGTTTCGTAATACAAAAGCGGCGAGCTTGCAGAATCATTAGCACGCCGGGCGAACTGCTCTGAGTTCAAATTCCGCCGAGGTCGACTTTGCCTTTCATCGTTTCGGGGTCGATAAATTAAGTACCAGTTGGAATCGACTGGCCTCCTCCCTCGAAATTTCGGGCCTTGTTTCTAGACTAGACAAGGATATTACAAAATACAAAGACGGCGAGCCAGCAAAGTCGTTAGCATGCCAAGTAAACTGCTTAGCAGCCTTTTGTCCGTCTTTACGTTTCCAGTTCAAATTCTGCCGAGGTCGACTTTACCTTTCATCATTTCGGCGGG
>NC_068982.1:138630316-138633214 GCF_001194135.2 Octopus bimaculoides
AAAATAAGTACTAGTTGAGTACTGTTTAACGGGGGCCGATATAATCGACTATCCTCCTCCCCCACAATTTCAGGTTTTGCCTATAGAAGAAACGATTTATCATTTGATACAAATTAACGAAAATTCTCAGAAAAAATATAAAATATGGAGGTTATAATCAATTAATTACGTGTAATAAAGTGACGCACTATTAAGCAAAGTCTAGTTTCATAGAAATAAGATATCTATCGACAATGCTAAGTCTCCAGACAATATGACGTTTCTGTTAGTCAAATGCTCACTAGTTTTTTTAGTGTATTTCCGTTCTAGTTAATTAATCTCACTAAACTTGGTATTTTTCAAGTTTATTGAACTCTCTTCCTAATTCTTATTGCGTGGTAGACTAATTCTCTGTACCGTTACGGAATAAGATGGTTACGCACCATAACGGCACCATGTATTGCATTACAATGACTATGAAGATTAAAATTATACGGAAAAAAAATAATCTCGTTTAGATGTGATGAAATCAATTAAATCATTGAGAGAGGAAGAAAAAGAGAGCGTGAAAGAAATGGAAGAGAGAGAGAGAGAGAGAGAGAGAGAGAGGGAGAGGTGTAAAAGAAATTGGAGAGAGAGAAAGAGGGAAAGAGAGGGGGAGCGGAAGAGAGGAAGAGAGGGCGCAAAAGAAATTGGAGATAGTGAGAGAGGGAAAAAGAGAGAGGGAGCGGAAGAGAAGGAGAGAGGGCGCAAAGGAAATGGGAGAGAGAGAGGGAGAGAGATAAAGAGGGAAAGAGAGAGGGAGAAGGAGAAGGAGAGGGAGATAGAGTGGAAGAGAGGGAAAGAGAGGGAGAGGAAGAGAATGTGAGAGGGCACAAAAGAAATGGGAGAGAGAGAGGGTATTACTAGGCTTCGTATATTTTACCCCAGTGTCACTTTGATGGCATGCACTGCTCTCTCATTTAGTAATAATAATAATAATAATAATAATAATAATAATAATAATAATAATAATGGTTTCAAATATTGACACAAGGCTAGCAATTTTAGGGGTAGACGAAGTTGCTAACATCGACCCCAGTATTCAACTGGTACTTATCGAACTCGAAAGGCTGAAAGGCAATGACCTCTGTGAAGGCGTTTGAACTCAGAATGTAAAGTGAGACGAAATACCGCTTAGCATTTTGCCCGGTGCTGTAACGATTCTGCTACCTCACCGCCTTCGCCCCCTTGTAATAATAATAATAATAATAATAATAATACGAAGAAGAAAAAAAGAAGTAGAAGTAGAAGAAGAAGTAGAAGAATAGGTAGAAGTAGAAGAAGATGTAGAAGAAGTAGAAAAAGAGGTAGAAGAAGAAGAAGAAGAAGAAGAAAAAGCAGAAGAAGAAGAAGAAGAAGAAGAAGAAGAAGAAGAAGAAGAAGAAGTAAAAGAAGAAAAAGCAGTAAAAGAAGAAGAAGAACAAGAACAAAAAGAAGAGGTAGAAAGAAGAGGTAGAAGAAGAAGTAGAAGTAGAAGTAGAAGGAGAAGTAGAAGGAGAAGGAGAAGAAGAAGGAGAAAGAGGAGGAGAAAGAGAAGAAGGAGAAAGAGAAGAAGAAGTAGAAAAAGAAGGAGAAACAGAAGAAGTAGAAGAAGAAGAAGAAGAAGAAGAAGAAGAAGAAGAAGAAGAAGAAGAAGAAGAAGAAGTAAGAAGAAGAAAATAAAATAAAAGCAGCATCTCAAGAGAAAGGGGAAAAAGAATCATTAGGAAAAGCAAGAAGATACCAAAAGAAATAAAATTAAAAAATGTAAGTATTACAATGTTTAACGATAGACAACAGACTGAAAGCTGGATTCCAAGAAATCCTAAATCGTGAAATGACATGAAACTTTAATAGAAAAATCAGAGATGTCAAGGAAAATTTCGGGTCAGAGAGAAAATTAAATGTAACCTAAAAGCCTTCCAAGTCCTTTGGAGCAAAATAGGATTACGGTTTCATCGATTGGAGCGCTTCTAGTTGGAAACAACAATCTCCAGGGTATTGTTAAATACATGAGGAGATTCTATAAAAGCAGGACAGCCTCGTATTGAGAATTCTTACTCAAGCTAAGACGTTCAAAATAAATCAGAATATATAATCTCTGATATATCATTCGATGGATAGGAAGACAAATCCTCAATAAGTTCCCTTCAAATCTTGCAGAAGAGGTGCGTGTACGACTCTATGGTTAAGAATTAATTTAGCTAGAAAACCACGTAACTCCGAGAAGAAATCCTGCGCTGTTTGAGTAGGTGTCTTCAGCCACATACCTCGCTTTGTGAGTAGAATTTCGTAGATGAAATCTGTATGTGGAGATAAGTTTTATCCTTGTAATAAAAAAGACAAGCATGCGGTAACTTCGAAGTCATTGTGAATCTTTTCTTTGTAAAAGTAAAAATAAATTTGTATATAAAATGTAATGATTATGTATTGCTCAAAAAAGGTATTGTTCTCTGGGTCTGTATATTGATTTCAAATTTTTGCACAAGGCCAGTAAGTTCGGATTTCGTCGACCTCTGTGCTGAAGTACTTATTTTATCGACCCCGAAAAGTTTAGAGACAAAGTCGACTTTAGTCTTTTGACCCTCGCCAGCATATTATAGACTACTCAAGTCTCTTTTGATCAGTTCAGAAATTTTTGCATACTCTTTTACTCTTTTAATTGTTTCAGTCATTTGACTGCGGCCATGCTGGAGCCCCGCCTTTAGTTGAACAAATCGACCCCAGGACTTATTCTTTGGAAGCCTAGTACTTATTCTATCGGTTTCTTTTGCCTAACAGCTAAGTTACGGGGACGTAAACACACCAGCATCGGTTGTCAAGCGATGTTGGGGGACAAACAAAGACACACAAACACACACACACATACATACATACATACATACATACATATATAAA
>NC_068982.1:138635676-138636703 GCF_001194135.2 Octopus bimaculoides
ATATATATATATATATGCATACATACATACGTACATACACACTGTTACATACAAACACGTATACATTACGCGCGCACTTGCATCCATATCTGGATTCATAGGAACCATCTAAGCGCACCAGGATGTGTTTGTACATATATTTATACGTATTTGAAATGTGCGTATTTCTGTTTTACACGTTTGCTTATGTTTACCTGCAGCCATCTTCATGCGCATGCGCGTATTTGTATGTGTTTGTGTGTGACGTATGCAGGTAGGGTGTGAAACTGGGCCGAGATGAAATAGGAAAGAATGCGAAGCTAAAGACAACTGCCTGAGTGAAAGGATTCTGACTCTGTTGACACCAGTTTTTTTCTACAACATCCATATGATAGCACACGTTTGATCTTCAAATGAAGCTAAAATTCTCTGAAGGCCACAAAGATATCTGAGATATCTACGTTTATACACCTATATGCCAAAAACTAGACGTATTTACATATGTGATATGAACTGAATATGAAGAATATCAATTTATCTATATGTAAATCAATTCAATGCCCCCACAAGTATATATTTTTCATCTTTTACGTGTTTCAGTCATTAGACTGCAGCCAAGCTGGAGCACCGCTTTAAAGAAATGTCGAATGAACCGACCCCAGTACTTTTAAAAGCCGGTACTAATGCTATCGGTCTCATTGGTCGGTCGAACGGCTAGGTAAACACATCAGCACGGTTGCCAAATGGAGGCGGGGGCCAAGCATAGATACAAAGGCTCACGCGTAGATGTGCAACACAGTGGGACTGAAATCAGAACCATGCGGTTGGAAAGCAATTTTCTTACCATCGAGCCACACTTACACCTATGTCTATCTATCTATCTATCTATCTATCTATCTATCTATCTATCTATCTACACACACACACACACACACACACACACACACGCGCGCGCACACACACAGGCGCACACACACAGTCACCTATAATATAAAGGAGTACTGGTGGAATGTACCAGTGAAGACCTCAATAAAATGTAAGCACAACG
>NC_068982.1:138638158-138639068 GCF_001194135.2 Octopus bimaculoides
ACACACACACACACACACACACACACACATAAATGCGCGTACGTGTATGCGAAGACTTGTGGCCTAGTTGGGTTGTTCTCACGATCTCGGGACCGTGATTTCGATTCCGAAGTCGCTTGCGCTTTGTGTTCTTCAGATAAACCACTAATTACATGTTGCTCCAGTCAAAGCTTGTTGGGGTTGCCAGTTTAGTCGATGACGACCCAACCATGTAACAGGTTGCACTGGATTATATGTAACCAGTAGCGCTCGAGAGCGACCAGTGGCACTCAAGAGCGATCTCACGTACATACATTCATACATACATACGTACATACATACATACATACATACATACATACATACACATATGTGAAGATGTGTGGCCTAGTAGCTAGATAGGTTGCTCTCACGCTGCTCCAGTCAAGTCAGCTGTAAATGGGTCCCCCACTGTGATGTATTGGCCTTCTGATATGGGTGATGGTGGTGGGGAGTTAGCCAACTCTCGTAGCCAGTCGGGTGTCATAGTTGGAGGGCTAAAACGATGCTAAGTGCAAGGTGACCAGCGACGTATGACAACATCCGATAGTCTGACCGATCAGGTGATATACATAGTCGCAGGTGTGGCTGTGTGGTAAGCAGCTTGCTTCCCACCTACATGATTCCGCGTTCAGTGCCACTACGCGGCACCTTGGTCAAGGGACTCCTACTATAGCTTATTGCCTTGTGAGTGGATTGGGTAGAGGAAAACTGAATGAAGCCCGTCTTATATGTGTGTGTGTGTATGTTTGTCCCCACACCATCGCTTGACAACCGATGTTGGTGTATTTACCTCCTCGTAACTTGGTGGTTTGGCAAAGGAGACCGAAAAATAAGTACTAGGCTTACAAAGAATAAGTTCTGGGGTCAACTTGTTCGACAAAAGGTGGTG
>NC_068982.1:138639081-138641822 GCF_001194135.2 Octopus bimaculoides
CGTATGACAACATCCGATAGTCTGACCGATCAGGTGATATACATAGTCGCAGGTGTGGCTGTGTGGTAAGCAGCTTGCTTCCCACCTACATGATTCCGCGTTCAGTGCCACTACGCGGCACCTTGGTCAAGGGACTCCTACTATAGCTTATTGCCTTGTGAGTGGATTGGGTAGAGGAAAACTGAATGAAGCCCGTCTTATATGTGTGTGTGTGTATGTATATATGCATATGTAGATATGGAATCGATGTAGCCACAAAAGTTTAACCAATTCAGAAAGTTTCGAAACACAGACGAAACCAATTCACCCCGATTTACACAGATAGTTCACATTATTTGCAAAAATTTCCACCTCACAAAAATACTTTTTTTTTTTTTCAAAATTTGTGTACGCCGATGTTCGTTCCTGTGTTTCTAATTTGCCTAACATGAAGTTATAATAATAACTACATTTAGATTGATAAGAGGTGAGGGCGAAAGAAAGAAAGAAAAGGAAGGAAGTAACGTAAACGAAAAAGAATAAAAGAGAAAAAGAAGTGAAGTGCATACGTCTGCTGGTATAATAATGTTCTGTCATATTTGAATCAATTTGTGTCACATAAAAATTGCTAAATTGGTACAAATTCAGTAAAGTAGTTATAAAACCAATACAGCATATTATGTATTGGAAACGAGCGAGTTTTTGATTGCTGTTGGTTGCTGAAGCTTGCTTTTCACGTTGACGCTTGATGTTTGTTGTTGGTGATGATGTTGATAATAATGACGACGACGACGGCGACGTCGTAGCTGATAACGTCATGGGTGTTTATACCGCATGCTGACGAACATGTTTTAAGTTCATTAGTTTTCTTGAAAGACTTTTCAGCTAATCGGATATCGATTTTTGGTGCAATTTTGCTTATTTATCCACAGAGATTCTACTGACACTGTAACCTCCTCCTATTCAAACGCTCGATGATCTAATGCTATATAATAATATTGCCAATTTTATTTTCATGTTATTTTATTTTATACAGCGATCTATCATCGTTGATAAATCATTACAGGTTAGCTTGATGTTCAAAATTCTGTGAGCTAAACGCCTTGCGTGCCGACAGCACACTTCACTTATATGGCTTCGTAGTTTGCTTGACGACGACAACTTGTCAAAATGGCGGAAATCAGCGGAACGCATCCACTTCTTAGGTTTATCTTCCCACCTCCATAGCAACATATACGGCCCTAACTCTTCCTTACCCCACCACCGTTCTCATCACACCACTTCTTCTTCTTCTTCTTCTTCTATTTCTTTTTTTCCTTTTCTCCTATTTCTTTTCTTCTTTTTGCCCTCCTTCTGCTTTTCATCTTCCTCTTTCCTTCTTTCTTCTTTTCTTTTTATTCTCCTCTTTTTTTAATGCTACATACCTTAACATACCTTAAATTAAATACAAAACACAAAACAAAACAAAAAAAACACAAAAAACACAAAAACAAACAAAAAAGTAGGTATAAACACATGAACAAATAAATAAATAAAGACAAAATAAACGAACATGTATTAACAGAGGATACAGATAATACAGGCACTCCCCATACACACACATGCACTTACAACACATAGACACACATAGAGGGATACGCATGCGTAGACACATACAATAGGAATACAAAATACAAAATGACTGATCGTTAGCAAGGAGGGACACATATAAGAAAGAAGAAAGCAAAGGACCACTGATGAGGTCACAGAAGTGTGACGAAAGAACTCTGAAATATGATTAATGTAATGTAATATAAAGCTGAAGCAAGTGAACACCAAATATACAGTGCGTGTGTCTTTATTGGCTAAACTGGCAACATGACCATCCCCAAATACAGCAATATCTGTTTCAACACACGATTTCACATCAAAAATCTTGCAAAACAAATATATATATATATATATATGCTTGTATGTATGTATATATGTATATAGTAAAAGAGAAGTATCGAAGCTACCCCATAGGGGAATCGATCCCAGCACCTCTTTCATGTTAATATCAAAGTTATATCAACGTCTCTGTCTAGAACGAGAGAGAGAGAGAGAGAGAGAGAGAGAGAGAGAGAGAGAGAGAGAGAGAGAGAGAGAGAGTGGTCAAGAAAGAATACCAGGGAGGTATTTTAGATTTATTGGTGTACAATTGATGCTGCTGCTTCTGCTGTTGCTGCAACTGTTCATGATATGATCATGAAGATGACGATAATGACGATGATGAAAATTATGATAATTTAGATGAGAAGTTGGAGGAGAAACGCTGAAGAGGAAAGAGGAGGACAAGGAAGAAGTGAATGGCGGGCTGCACTGCTACTAATATCGCTTCAATTGCTGTCTTCTAGTAATGGTTATATACATTATAAAGAGCGGTAGTGAGAGAGAGAGAGAGAGAGAGGAAGAGGGGAGATGAATAGAAGGAGGGAAAATTGGATATGTACATATAATTACATACATATATTTATATTATGCATACATATTTTATACTTACACACACATACACACCACGTATATATACATATATGTATATCTATTAGTGTGAATTTGTAAGTATGATCCTATTATTAATATATATACACATGCACACGTGTATTCATATATTACAAGCTTACATATATAGACAAATTCACATGTATATAAAATACATATATGTAAACTTTCTATCTATATAAACATACATACATACATATATATATATATGTATATATATATATATATATATATATATATAT
>NC_068982.1:138642927-138646997 GCF_001194135.2 Octopus bimaculoides
ATATATATATATATATAATGCATATTTATATATATGTATAAATGCATATACATGCATTCATACATAATGAAAGAGAGAGAAAAGAGAAAGAGACAGAGAGAGGGAACGAAAGAAAGAGAGAAAAGGGTGCCAAATTATGGGAAAGAAAGTTAATAACATCAGAATTCCTGAAATATTGATTACCTTTAATTTTTTCCCCTCGGGGTTGCATCACTTCACAAAATTCTCCCTTTGTTAACCAGTTAAATATTGTCATGCTGAAGGTCAGGCGTAATTGCTGTCAATGTGTCACTTGTTCAGGGTCGTAATTAGTAATACAACGTTACAGCGAAGGCATTGAAATGTAAATCACAGTTGGAACCTGCAGATATGTTGTGGTTATGCATTGTGTGAGTGGATGATTGAAGTTAGCTCCCCTGAAAGAAAGCTATATATTTTTTGTGAGGCAATTTTTAAACTGTTTCCTTTTCCAACATTGTAGATGACATCTGTCTGTCTATCTATCTATCTATCTATCTATCTATCTATCTATCTATCTATCTATCTATCTATGTGTCTATCTATCTGTCTTTCTGTCTGTCTGTCTGTCTGTCTGTCTATCTATTTCCCAATCTGCTTGTCAGTCTTTCAATCTGCCTACCTGTCTGTCTATTTATCTTCATATGTATGTATGCATGTATGTATGTGTATATCTTTCTCTCTCTCTGAATATATACATCCATCCATCCATCCATCCATGCATACATACATACATACATGCAGTTATACATACATGCATATATAGAGGCATACGAGGCCTGATCAATAAGTATCTGGATTGTTGCCATAATAACGAAGCAAATGCACGCTTGGCACATTGAACTCTGCTGTGCATGCGCACTAAGTTTTAAAGTTCTAGCTCACTTCCTCTGTTTACAGCAGTGCTTGTAAGTAAGGTGTGTAGCGTGTGGTTGTTGCATTGACCATGACGGAGAAAGTTGTCATGGCAATACCGGCTCAGAGCCCTTCGCAAAGTTGCAGAAAGTGTATGAAGAGGAGTGTATGAGACACCCATGGGTGTATGAGTGGTTCAGACGTTTCCAAGATGGCCGAAAAAATGTTGATATTAACGAACAGTCTAGGAGATCAGTAACCAGCAGAAGTGAGATAAGCATCGCAGATGTGCGTGTAGCTGTGAGGGGAAATCGTGGAATCACCATCCATGAGTTATCAGAGGATGTACAGATTAGTTACGGTTCAGTTCAGTCCATTATCATTGGAGATTTTGGGTATGAGACGCGTGTTTCGCAAGTTTGTGCTAAAACTGCTTTCATCTGACCAAAACGGGTTTCAGTTACACAAGTCCGTTTTTATTGTGTCGAGAACGATGAAAAATTTTTGAAATGGATTGTGTAAATGGATTTTTTGAACTTTTTGAAGTGGATTGTGTACGAAAACGTAGTGCGAAAAAGATCCTGGAGTTTGCGTAAGGATTCCTCAAAACAGCAACCAAAGACGAATATCCATGCCAAAAGAGAAAAGCTATTCTTTGTGTTTAGGGGAATCATAAAGGCATTATTTATTATGAGCTTTCCCACAAAACCAAACCATTAATTCTGATGTGTACTGTCGTCAGCTGGTTAATTTTTTACCAGAAAGGAGTAGTTTTCCATCAAGACAATGTCCGACCACATGTGTCTTTCACTACCCGAACAAAGTTACATTAGCTTGGCTGGGATCTCTTATACCATCCACCAGATTCCCCTGATATTGCACCAGCCAACTACCACCTGTTTTTGTCTCTATAGAACTTATTGCAAGAAAAAACATTTAACGATTTAGATGGATTCAAAATGCATCTGAATAACTTTTTTCTTTAAAACCAGTCAAATTTTATGCTGTTTCATCGATAATTTGATAATAATGGAAATTATTTCATTGAATAAGATGTATTGAAAGGTCAATTATTTATATCCCTTTTTCCATATTAAAAGTCGCCCAGAACTTCCCGGACAACTTAATATATATATTTTCTATATATTTATATTCAATGTACTGTTTTGTAATCCGCTAGAAAGAGCAGCAAAAAACTCTGTACCACAAAAATAGTTTTTATTTTTCATTCTCTTTCGAAATTATCCCTATTTTTGTGGTAGAGAGTTTTTTGCTGCTCTTTCTAGCGGATTAGATGTCCTATTATAGGCATCTCTGTATATATATATATATATATATATATATATATATATATATATATATATACATTGAAATATATATATATGCATATATATGCACACTTATATATATATATATATATCTATATATAAACATATATTTTTATATTGTGTATATATGTATGTACATATTTATATTGTGTGTGTGTGTGTGTGTAAATATTTGTAGTCAGGTGGGGTCACCCTTTCCTTGATATATTATGTCAACAACAACGACAACATCGACAACAATAACAATGAAATCTAAAATAACAACAATAACAACAGGATGTTTCTCAACGATAAGCAGTGCACACAAAAACAATTGTAGAGAAAAAATTTCTGCATGCATTAGTTTCAATTTGCAGTCGCACGAGTCACCCCCACTCCCATCCTTATCTCGATCAATATTCCAGGCATTACACCCACCCCCGCCCCACGTGCTAGTCATGTTTATTGAATCACGAGGAAAGAGCGAATGACTGTGTGCCAACTTATATTTTCTTTGTTATCCATTATGGGTAACTGAAATAGCTCTTGTCACCTTCTGACAGACGAAAGAAAAACCAAATATAAATGTTTAAACCATTGTTTCGTATTCTCTCTCTCTCTTTGTCTCTGTCTCTTTCTCTTTGATAATCAAATTCTGTTTCAGACACCATCACCAAGAGTGGAGTTTGCTTGATGCTAATTTGCCGAATCGACTAGATGATTGAGTAAGTGTCCCAAACATCTATTTATTCCCAATCTTGAAAAATTGCTAAGGTTACCCACATTTCTGTGAACCAATGCTAAAAGTAATTTTTTTCTTTCTTCCGAATATTTTTTTTCTTTCTTCCGAATATTTTTTTTATCTCCTTGTTTTTTTTTTGTTATTAATAGAATCTTTCCATTTTTTTCTCTATCTCCAGAAAATCGATTTAATTTCAGTTCCACTAAAACCATTTGTGACATTAGAAATTCGTATGGTGTTTTTTTATTATATATTTTTTGCTCTTATTCTTCCTCGTTCTTCAATTTTCTTTCTCTCTCATTTACAAAGTGTATATTCTTGGTTTGAAGATGGTGAGTTCCATACAAAAGATATTCTGTAGAATTCTAGATTATCTATAATCTGGATTAAAACGGAAAATACTGAAGCAAAAAATATTAAAACTGTCCACTATAATGTTACAATGTGTCACTGTTGGCACTCCGTCGCTTACGACGTCTAGGGTTCCAGTTGATCCGATCAACGGAACAGCCTGCTCGAGAAATTAACGTGCAAGTGGCTGAGCACTCCACAGACACGTGTACCCCTAACGTAATTCTCGGGGATATTCAGTGTGACACAGAATGTGACAAGGCTGGCTCTTTGAAATATAGGTACAACAGAAACAGGAAGAGTGAGAGAAATTTGTGATGAAAGAGTACAGCAGGGTTCGCCACCACTCCCTGCCGGAGCCTCGTGGAGCTTTAGGTGTTTTCGCTCAATAAACACTCATCTGGATCAAGCCTGACCTGGAGCAAAACAACAATAGAAATAACAACTCATTTCTGTGTGAAAAGTATACAGCATTGTCATGACTCGAACGATGTCAGGTGGAAGTGAGGATGCGGAAACTTCGATGTCAGTGTCACCGTTTCAGTTTAATTTGTTTCCATATATTGCTTCTATTAAAAAGAAATACACACATACACACACACACACACATATATGCTGGATGATTTTCGTCTCCTTCTGATATATTTTGTGGTTTTTAACACGGGACATCCATAAGAGTTATCTCCGGAGGACGAATAGCGTAGTTAAAGTGATGAATTTGTATTAAGTTTGATACACAGATCTCTCTCTCTCTCGCCCCCTCTCTCTCTCTCTCTCGCCCCCTCTCTCTCTCTCTC
>NC_068982.1:138647071-138651362 GCF_001194135.2 Octopus bimaculoides
TTTGTATTAAGTTTGATACACAGATCTCTCTCTCTCTCGCCCCCTCTCTCTCTAGCCCCCTGTTTGTGTGTTTGTGTGTGTGTTTATATGTATATGTGGTTATATACTTATCTGAAAAAAAAAAACGACTGTACGCTATAGAAACACCTTGTAACAAGTCAATGGACCAGCTTAAATAAACTGTAGCGCTGTACGTGTATGTATTGAGTGTGTCGTCCCTCTTCGGATCATTACCGAAAGCTGCATACGTACATACATACACACATATATACATACATAAATACATACACACATATATACATACATAAATACATACATACATACACTGTTGTTGTTGCTGAAATTCGAATGAAGGAACCTTGGAACTAGGTTAGAAACCGGTTCTTTCTCTATTGGCAAGAAATATTGAAATAAACTGAATAATGACATACATACACGCATACATATATACATACATACATTATAAATATATATATATATACATATATATATGCATGTATATATATATACATATATATAGATATATACATATATATATATATATATATATATATATATATATATATATATATATATATATATATATATATATATATATGTAAAGTCAAGCATACGTATATACACATTTGTGTCCCTGTATCCCTGTATAAACCCTTCCCTCTACAAAGACACACGTATATGCCTTCTGAGAAATACAAGCTTACACAGACAGAGACAATGAAATGCAAAGTTGAAAAATTCTTGTTTATGTTACTGAGATTTTCTATTTGGAAAATACCCTTCAGCTGTAAAGACAACGTCTTATGAATGAAGCTAAACTTTTGAATAAGTGAACTTGTAAATTGTCTCGCTTCTTTGATCAGCCTTCGGTGAAATTACTGCTTCTACGAATGAGTTAATAATGTTTCATTAATTGACTTCTAAATAGATAAGAGGATATTACAGGAAATGGCTTTCTATTTCTTCCGTTTTGTTTTTCAATTATTTAAACTCAAAATTGACCGCGTTTCTAATTCTGTTTTTCATGAGATTAGACTTAATAACTTTCGAAACGAAGAACAAAAACAAAACATAAAAGTAAAACCAAATCAAATATAATGAAATAAATAAAAATAAACGATCAAGTAAAAATAAATACACAAGCGATTCGAGAAAGCTTTATCATCCAGCAATTTTTCTAGGAAGAAGTACAAACAAGCGATGTAATGGATGGATTTAGTAAAAATTTTATGGAAATTATAATGGAGAAGATTTCGCTAAATTAAATTTCCGAGTGTTCCTGATCAACACGAAATCTTATTATTTCGATACATACTTATTCCATAATTACTTTGGATACATAATTACTAATTTAATTGCTGAGCTCGGTTTAGCCTCCGCTTTATTTGAAAAAGAGAGTTATAAGTATTATTTAATTTTCAAAATTTACCTCCGCGTGAAGATAAAATATAGAGCTGCCATTTTTGGTGTTGTTGTTGTTGTTGTTATTATTATTAAAGCGGCGAGCTGGCAGAATCGTTAGTACGCTGGACCAAGTGCTTAGCGGTATTTCGCCTGTCGCTCCGTTCTAAGTTCAAATTCCTCCGAGGTCGACTTTGCCTTTCATCCTTTCGGGGTCGATAAATTAAGTAATAGTGAAACAATGCGGTTGATGTAATCGACTTAATCCCCTCTCCTCAACTTTCAGGCCTTGTGCCTATAGTAGAAAGGATTATTATTATTATTATTATTATTGTTATTATTATTATTATTATTCCGAGGTCGACTTTGCCTTTCATCCTTTCGGGGTCGATGAAATAAGTACCAGTTACGCACTGGGTCGAGGTAATCGACTATCCCCACTCCCAAATTTTCAAGCCTTGTGCCTACAGTTGAAAAGATTATTATTATTATTATTATTATTATTATTATTACTATCATCATCATCATCATCATCATCATCATCATCATCATCATGAACACGAAGGCTGTGAATTGGAAAATAACGTTAGCGCATTGGATAAAATACCTAGTTGCATTTCTTCCGGCCATTTAGTTCTGAGTTCCAATCCCGTCGAGCTCAACTTTTCCTTTCATCCTTTCAGGGTCAATAAAGTACAGTACTGGGATCGGCGTAATCGACTTACCCCTCCCCTTAAAACTGCTGGCCTCGTGTCGAAGATTGAAAGCGTGAAGATGGTAAACTGGCAGAGTTATTAGTACGTGTGACAAAATACTTTGTGGCCCTTTGCGTTTTGCGTTCAAATCCCACCGGGTCAATCAAACATACCTTTCATCCTCTGGAGGTCGCTAAAATAGAGTACTAGTCAAGTACTAGGATCTATTTAATCGACTAACTCTATCCTACTAAAACTACCAACATTATACTAAAATTTAAAAATTACCAAAATGAAAAAGTGGGCAGCGTGCCGGTAGAATTTTTGGCGCACTGGACAGAATGCCAAGTGGCATTTCATCCTTTTTTCGTTCTGAGTTCAAATTCTGTTGATACTGACATTGCCCCTCATCCTTTTGGAATCGGTGAAATAAGTACCAGTTGGATAATCGACTCACCCCGCTTCCTCAAAACTCCAAGCCTTATGACTACAGTAAAACGAATTGTTATTACAATTCTGTTTGACTCACGTAGTATGAAGACATATTTTTGATTTTCGCTTTTTGAAGATCAATCTATTCAAGTATTACGAAAGGAAAATTTCATTGGAGTATTTATAAAAAAGAGTAATAGCCTAAAGAGAGGTTTTCTTCGATATTCGGGACCTGGGTTGGGTAAACAACAGAAAAGTAGGTTTGTTTCACAAACTTTTAAAATTCTTTTTACAAATATTGCATTTTCACATTTCAAAATGGTTACGTCACAGAAGTATATTATTTTCTACTCAAGGCACAAGGCCCAAATTTTTTGGAGAGGGTGCGCAGTCGATTAGATTGACCCCTGGTACGCAACTGGTACACAATTTATCTACCCCGAAACGATGAAAGGCAAAGCCGACCTCGGCGGAATTTGAACTCAGAACGTAACAGCAGACGAAATACCTACAAGCATTTCTCCCGGCATGCTAACGTTTCTTATTTCTTTATTGCCCACAAGGGGCTAAACATAGAGGGGACAAGAAATGACAGGCAAAGAAATTGAGTCAATTATATCGAGCCATTGTGTAACTGGTACTTATTTAATCGACCCCGAAAGGATGGAAGGCAAAGTCGACCTTGGAGGAATTTGATCTCTGAACGTAAAGACAGACGAAATACCACTAAGCGTTTCACCCGGCGTGCTAATGTTTCTGCCAGCTCGTCGCCTTTTTACACAACTACATTAAAAGACTAAATACTAGAATAGCAGGAAAAACAATACAAAATCAATGCATTCAACAGATTTACAAAAGGAATTAGAAAATGTACACATTAGGTAACAATTTACCGAAGAAAATGTCTGCTAAACTTAAATAATTTTACATTAAAGACAGCGATAGTAATGACAATAGCAATAACTGAAGAGACTCTTACATGGAGCGAAATGCTGTGGTTTGTTCATATAATACCTATGTGAAAGCTGTGTAAGCACGTGACTTAGTGGTCAGGGTATTCGGCTGACGATCGTGAGACTATAAGTTCGATTTCAGGCTGCGCGTTTTTTCCTTGTGTGAGATATTTTGTTTCTCGTTCCTCTAATCCACTCACCTGGCAAAAATGGTTCATACCTGTAATTCAAAGAGTTAACTCTGTCATACTAAATCTCCCTGAGAACTACGACAAAGGGACGCGTGTCGGGAAGAGTGGTCAGTCACTTGCACGTTAATTTCAAGAGCTGGCCGTTCCGTTGATCGGATAAACCAGAGCCGAGGTCGTCGTAACCGACGGAATACCAGATGTGTGAAAGCTAACCTCCCTTTAATTCGAAATCAGCAAATGGAATGTTTAGATCTTACAGATTTACAAGAATAAAATGTTGCCGGGCGAATTTCGTGAATTTGAACAGCATTTCTTTGCCACTGAAGATAATCCAGAAGATGGCTAAGAGAGTTCAAATCCCGCCGAAACTAACCTAGTCGCTTATCTTTTCGGAGTTTGATTAAATGAAGTTCCAGTCAAGCACAAAAGTCGATGTCTGCGACTCCTGTATTCCTCCCCTCAAATTTGCAGGTCTTGTGCCGCATTCTTCTTCTTCTTCTTCTTCTTCTTCTTCTTCTTCTTCTTCTTCTTCTTCTTCTTCTTCTTCTTCTTCTTCTTCTTCTTCTTCTCGCCCGTCGCTACGTTCTGGGTTTAAATTCCACCGAGGTCGACTTTACCG
>NC_068982.1:138655046-138661351 GCF_001194135.2 Octopus bimaculoides
TATGTGTGTGTGTGTGTGTGTGTGTGTGTGTGTGTGTGTGTGTGTGTCGATGTTTGTCACTCACCACCGCCTGACAACGGGTGTTGGCGTGTTTATGACCCCCGTAACTTAGCGTTTCTGTAAAGGAGACTAACAAAATAAATACCAGCCTCAAAAATAAGTACCGCGGTCGATTCGTTGGACTAAAAAAAAATTTCAAGGCGGTGCCCCATCATGGACGCAGTCCAATGACTGAAAACAATTAAACGAATAAACAAGCATAGACAACCCATTTTCAGCTGCTTCATGGCTCTCACTATAAATTTCTTGAGTTGTTCGTGTTGAATGAGTTGTGAAAGAGTATCGGCTGCTTTGTGATATTTTTTCGATGGAATGCAATCAGATACTTTTTTCCTCTAATCAATATGTGCTATGGAAAGCTTTATTATTATTTAGTCTTTCTTTGTCATTTTGATTTCTTCGATAATTGTTCAATTTACCAGCAGCTGTTCTTCACATCCATCCATCCATCTCTTTCCCGCATCCTTCCTGCTCTTATATACTAAGATGTTATGGTATTCCTGATGTGGGATGCTTGATGTAAGAAAGCATAGACGTAAGGTATTTCTATGTTGTTTTCAGTCAACTTATAGACCTGTAGTTTTTAGATGTCTCTAACGCTTTCGGTTTTGGGGAATCGATATTGATTTCCTTTTTGCTGATGATTCATCTGTTGTTTCATGCACGTACATTAATTTTATTAAATGCTGTCACCACATATTCAAGAGCACTGAGTCAGTTATTCAGTCAGATACTGTCAATGCAGGGGAATTTCCCGCTCTCTTCTGCTTTTATCGTGTTGCTGAATTCCCTGTAAGTTATGCTGGCCCGTGGAGGCGCAATGGCCCAGTGGTTAGGGCAGCGGACTCGCGGTCATAGGGTCGCGGTTTCGATTCCCAGACCGGGCGTTGTGAGTGTTTATTGAGCGAAAACACTTAAAGCTCCACGAGGCTCCGGCAGGGGATGGTGGCGAACCCTGCTGTACTCTTCCACCACAACTTTCTCTCACTCTTACTTCCTGTTTCTGTTGTGCCTGTAATTCAAAGGTTCAGCCTTGTCACACTGTGTCACGCTAAACATCCCCGAGAACTACGTTAAGGGTACACGTGTCTGTGGAGTGCTCAGCCACTTGCACGTTAATATCACGAGTAGGCTGTTCCGTTGATCGGATCAACTGGAACCCTCGACGTCGTAAGCGACGGAGTGCCAACACACACATGCTGGCCCAGATTTTGCTGTTCTGTTGCATCTTTCATCTTTTTAAACAATTTTGCCATCTAATTCATTACTCTCTCCCATTGTGCTGAACGTTTTGTTCTTTATCTTCCACCCTCCCCACCCCCACCCAGCAGTACCTCTGTAAATCTGCTGATGTTGTCTCATCCATGTTATTTTTCTTTTACTAGTAGTCCTTTAAACTACTTAGGTATTTGATTCAAATACTTCTCACTCTTCGGAAAAATCGCTCACGCTTATCGAAGCGTCTTTTTCTGCATATTTTCCCTGATATGATTCGTTTAAAATGTCTTTTATCTCCATGGAATCTTCATTTTATTAATATTATGCTTTGATTATTTGCTTTTTTTTTAGCCCTTCATATTATACCGCCATGTTCTCTCTTTTTTTTTTACGTCTTCATATTAAACCGCCATGTTTTTCCATTTTGCTAAGGGGAAAAAATTATTTCCCAATTTCGTATACTATATTCCATTCTCTTTGTTCTGGGCAAGGCATTAACTGTATCTGGAAATGAATCTCCAGCTCATGGATTCAAAGATTTTGGGGTGTATGCAGTTACCCGTTAGTTATCACAACCCCCAGTTCCACTCTGATTCGAGATGGCAATATCTATGAAGGGCTCCAGTTATGTAGCAAGTAACAAAAACTAGTCCTTTCGTTAAGGCACGCAGAAGCACGCTGGCTCCTTTATACGTTTTACACATGCGCACTATTCTGTTGACGCATTCTGATATCATGTGAATTAGTTCCCGTGCTCAAAGGCTGAATACACCTTGTATACCAAGGGAAAGTTCGGGAAGCAGGAAGTAAAAAAAAAACTATAAATAAACCGGAAGAAGGCAACAGGAAATCTCCGTTGTATGTTACCCAAGGAAAATCAAGAATCTCCAGAGTTTGGCCTGGAGGTACCAGATCATCACCATCTGTATGTATGGCACACAAATAGATATACTTTTCTCAACGTTTAGTGCCGTTTGTCTGATGAGAGTCTTACTCCTTGAGGATGAAACCACATTACACTCAGTACTGTCACAGTTACTCAATAGATTAGACCACCCCCCTATCCGTATTAGGTTTGTTTATTTGTTCACTTCCTGAATAAAGTCTTCTGCAGAACCTCGTTACACATATCTGTTCCTTCTTAGAGTTGCTTCTTCGTGCGTAGGTTAGGCAAGGCTTTCTCTCGATCCTCGTTCACCGGTTTCCTTTTTTTCTTTACAGTTTCTGCTAGGTCCTCTTCAATGTCAACTTTGACCGATGTGTTGTGATGTGTATTTTCATTACGATTATTGTTAGGTGTTGTGTCAAAAGTATACTTTTGTCATACCTATGTATTTTGCAATATATTTCCCTGACAATTTATGGTAGCTTTATCATCCTTTCCATTTCTTTTCTTTGTTCTCTCGTCTGCTTATATTTTGGCGTGCTCCCATAATTTTTCGTGCTTATTGGGTTTTCTTGTATTTTCAGTGTCTTTAAAAAAAAAATCAATTTATTCTATGTGCGGTCATTCTATGTGTTGCTTTCTTTAAAAAAAAAACGTGATCGATTCTGTTGTGTACGAGCTCAGGTTTTTGCTTTGTCTGCAGCTGATTATTTTGTATTAGTTTTACTGTGTATTGTTTATGACAAATATCAGCGATAATATTGGTTTCAAATTTTAGCACAAGGCCAGAAAATTCGTGGGAAGGGCAAGTCGATTACATCGACCATAGTGTTCAACAGGTACTTATTTTATCGACCCCAAAAGAATGATAAGCAAAGTCGAATTTAGCGGTATTTGAGCACGGAACATAAAGATGGATGAAATACCGCTAAACATTTTTGCGCGGCGTTAACGATTCTGCTAGTTCACCGCCTTATAATATCAGTCACAAAATTGACTTAAAAATTCGCAGCGAAAAGGCAAACAACATTCAAACGTATACACATATACCTTTTGGTATACGCATAAGCATATATAACTTTTGTAACGTGAATATACGTAACTACTGAAACCATTTCTAAAACAGGATTTGTTTAAGAAAATTTCTGCAAGTGAACAAGATCCGATCGATGAAACAAGTTGTATCACAAAATAGTGCGTTCCACTACCTGAGAAATTCATACAAATACGGACAATAAGAAAAGGGACATGCATTTGCCACTTACAAACCAGGATGGAAGCTTTTAGTATGCCATCAAAGAATAACAAAAAAGGATGCCCTGGCAGATGTATAGGCCACCTTGCTGTCCAAAGTCATATGGATGTAATTATTGAATGTTTGAGTTTGAGAGTACAGCGAAATGATTGGCTCATACCGTTATATATATGGGCCAGCGCGAAGCGAGGGCGAACGTCAAGAGCAATGATAGTGATATTAATCGCTGCTACTTTGTCACATATATAACACAACAAGATATGAGTACAAAGGTCAAAAGGAACGACATGCGGTCGGAAGAAGCCCTAATGATTCCCGAGAAGTATTATCCTTCAAAGGCTATATTCCGATGTGGATGCGACAATAAAAGAAATGCTTCCCAACCACATGGTTCCAGGTTCAGTCCCACTGCGTGGCACCTTGGTTAAGTGTTTTCTACAATAGCCTCGAACCGACCAAAGTCTTGAAAGTGGATTTCGCAGACGGAAACTGTAAGAAGTCCGTCGTCTATCTATCTATCTATCTATCTATCTATCTATCTATCTATCTATCTATCTATCTATCTATCTATCTATCTATGTGTGCGTGTGTGTGTGTGTGTGTGTGTGTGTGTGTGTGTGTGTGTGTGTGTGTGTGTGTGTGTGTGTGTATGTGTGTCTGTATTTATCCGCCACCATCGCTCGACAACCGATGCTGGTGTGTTTACGACCCCCGTATCTTAGCAGTTCGGCGAAAGAGACCGATAGAATAAATACCAAGTTTAGAAAGAATAAGTCCAGGGGTCGATTTCTTCAACTAAAAGGCGGTGCTCCAGCATGGCAACCGTCAAAATGACAGAAACAAGCATATATATATATATATAACTTGTTTCAGTCACTTGACTGCGGCCATACTGGGGCACCAATTTGACGGGTTTTAATCGAACAAATCGACCCCAAAATTTATGTTTTAAGCCTAGTACCGTAACGCGTACCATAACGCAATAAAGTGCTCCCTTGATGATCTGTTGTGTAATTTTTTGCTGTTTAAACCCAGGCCTACTCTGACACATTAAGCGTATGAGCAATGCTGATCAAGACCCTTTTCAAACCGCGATCCTTCCGACATTTTCTTTACTTCGGATTGCAATGACAGTTTGTGCTTTTTTCTTAAGATGTAAAGTTGTGATTTACAAATAATTGGCTACTATTTCTAACTGATCGAAAAAGCAGGGAAAGGTTCTCTCCCTACATATGTATTTTAGTCATGATGTTAGCCGAGAAAAATTAGTACAGAGCCAGAAATATCACCATAGTGTCGGCTGCTGGTTCTTTAGCATGTGAGCAGCTTTCGTCGATCTCTAATTTTCATTTATAAATTTAAAGAAGTTAGAGAAAGACAGAAAGAGAGAGAGAGAGAGAAAGCGTGAGAGAGCGACAGAGAACAACAACATCCATTTCTGAACAGAGAAAGGAAAGAAAAACATTCACACACACAAAGTACATACATAAAAATTTTAAAAGACAATTTTCTTTTATTTTCTCCTGTTTTGAAGAGTTTCCTATGTAATAGAAATGGAAATAGTAACGGATAGAAAAATACAGATTTCAGCTTAGAGGACGAAAACGGATAGATAGATAGATAGATAGATAGATAGATAGATAGATAAATAGATAGATAGATAGATAGATAGACAGGTAGATAAAGGGAGGAATGAGAGAGAAAGAGAGGGAAGGATTGAGAGAGATAGAGAGACAGAGAGCGGAAAGAGAGACAAGGAGAGAGAGAGAGAGACAGCGAGAGAGAAAGATGGAGAGAGAGAACAATACGCAGGAAAATATAAAATTTAAATACGAGAAAACGTATAACAGATTTGATTCTCTCTGAAATCGATATGATTTCTTCCCCACCTAACCACCAATCCGCACCTGCAATTCACACACACACACACACACACACACACACACACACACACACACACACACACACACACACACACACACACACACACACACACACACACACTCACAAACACACACAGAGTATTCTTTAGTGAATTTTTTTCCATTGTTGTGGGGTGTATTTCTGCATATAAATGTGTGTCTGTATATGAACACGCTCGTATGTGTATGCATATGTATGCGTATGCCTATATATGCACACACACACACACACCACACACACACACACATATATATATATATATATATGCACATGTATATAGATATATGTATAGTTAGGCGTATGTATATACACACATATGTGCTACTGTATATGCACACGAAGGGGGGTATGTATACATACATATGAGTGTATGTATACATGTAAGTACTAAAGCAAGATTATGTATAACTGTGTGTATACACCTGTGACTGTATACATCAGTATGTGGGTGAAATGTATGCGATACTTTTTTTTCAGCTTGCAGCTAAATTTTCTTTCCCATACATTTCTTCCATATATTTTTAACTAATGGACGATGCTTTCGTTCCATATAAAACTTATAATAAAGTATGTTTCATTGTATATCACTTATATTTTTTTATGGTTGTTATACGATTTGTGCTTGTGTGTGAGCTTGTGTTTGTATTGGTGCATATGTATGTGCGAACACACAGACACACACACACAGACACACAGACACATATATTCTGTCTGCCTATCTATCTATCTATCTATCTATCTATCTATCTATCTATCTATCTATCTATGTATGTATGTATGTATGTTTGTATGTGTGTGTGTATGTGCTTGTGTGTGTGTTTGAGTGTGTGATTATGTGAGTATACATACTATTGTTTGTGCGTTCGTGTCTGTATGTATGCCTATGCGTGCGTGTGCGTGTGCATGCCTATGCATGCGTGCATGAGGTGTATATATATTCATATATATATATATATATATATA
>NC_068982.1:138661700-138665143 GCF_001194135.2 Octopus bimaculoides
CACACACACACAAACACTAAGAGAGAAAAAAATATTTTCTTTCAAATTGAAATAAAATGAATGTAAAATCAACAGTCGTATTACTTTGAGAGTTCTGAGTTTCTTGAACACTCCTCAGCTTTGAATAAACACTCACGAACGCATGCGCACGCACACACACGCACACACATATATATATATATATACGAAATACGTTACGCCTACATGCTTTATGCATGTGTTAATATATACATCTATCCATCTATATATGTTTGTGCGTATATAGGTATATGTTGTTTATAAGCCTGTGTGTATATTCTTATCGATATGTATTATATTTATGCGTGTGTACATGTATCCATATGCATATAACTATGCACGATATATATGCAAATTTATGTTTATACATACAGCTATAATGCATATATATATATATATCTATCTATCTATATATATATATATATATATATATATATACACATATATACATATAGAGATAAACATTACGCATGTATATTATATATATGCGTGTTATACATATGTATGTGCGTTTATATGTATATATATATAGGTATATATGTATATATATACATGTGTTTGTGTGTATATATGTGTGTATATATGTGTGTGTGTATATGTGTGTGTGTGTATATATATATCTGTGTGTGTGTATGTGTGTGTGTGTGTAATTTATACATACATATGTTTCGTAGACGCCGACATGAAGATTTTACAGTTTTGGTGTAAAAATAATTCGCTGATCAGATAATTTAAAATAATGACACCGAGAAAATTATCCAATGTTTACACATGCGTAAAGAACACGTGGTTAATTGCAGGCGAACATACTTAAAGTGCTGAACCGAAAATGATTTAAAAATCAGTTGAAATTATGCCAGTAATGAGAAGGACATTCATTAGTATTAATGAGAATTCATCTCAGAAAAGCAATGAAGAGAACACAGAAATTTGAATTGGCTAAAATTTAATGACGATATGCAAAAGACGGTAAGTGAATCTAATTTCTGTCGTAGCTATGGTAACATCTACTGACAAGCTTTGGTTATATTAGACGTTGTTAGCGAAGCATATCTGTAAATATTACCGCAGCTACAAAACACCCAGCCACAAAAAAGTAAATAACTAAAAGTAAAAATTAATGCTAGACTCACCCGACCCACAAATGCTTATATCCTATTAAACTTAAAACTATCCTAATATCTTATGAGCATTTAAAATTCCGAAGTTCTCTCCCTTGTTCCTTCAAATATGAAGTATCATTAATACTATTGACGTCTCTTCACATTATTTTTATTCTTTAAATTGCTTAAAAATTGTATTATTTTTTACTTAATAAATTAAGCATGGTGACTCACATTTAACATTCTCTGTTTCTCTTTGAATTAAACTTGTTCCTTCCATCCTTAATTTAGACAGTCAATCTGGGACAATATTATCAGACGTACCATTTCCTAATTTCCTGGGCAATTTAACTGCTATATGTAGCGGGTCATCATATTTATTGATCAATCAAAAGTTTTAACTGTGATCATACATTACAAAGTATTGTCCTAGATATAGGCGCAGGAGTGGCCGTGTGGTAAGTAGCTTGCTTACCAACCACATGGTTCCGGGTTCAGTCCCACTGCGTGGCACCTTGGGCAAGTGTTTTCTACTATAGCCTCGTGCTCACCAAAGCCTTGTGAGTGGATTTAGTAGACGGAAACTGCAAGAAGCCCATCATATATATATATATATATATATGTGTGTGTGTGTGTTTGTGTGCCTGTGTTTGTCCCCCATCATTTCTTGACAACCGATGTTGGTGTGTTTACGTCCCGTAGCTTAGCGGTTCGGAAAAAGTGATCCGATAGAATAAGTACTAGGCTTACAAAGAATGAGTCCTGAGTTTTTTTCTACAAATGGCGGTGCTCCAGCATGGCTGCAGTCAAATGACTGAAACAAGTAAAAGAGAAAGAATAAATACATAGAAAAAAGAAAATGAAAAACTGAGCCTTGAAACTCATAAGTCTTACGATCACAACGTTCTCCCTGGACAGGACGTCGGTTCTTTGTTGGGTTCAAGACGTTGGTTCGTTGTTGGGTTCAAGACATCTGTTCGTTGTTGGGTTCAAGATGTCGGTTCGTTGTTGGGTTCAAGACGTTGGTTCGTTGTTGGGTTCAAGACGTTGGTTCGTTGTTAGGTTCAAGACATCGGTTCGTTGTTGGGTTCAAGACGTCGGTTCGTTGTTGGGTTCAAGACCAGTAATTCTGAGGGGTCAACTCGACTGGCATTTTATTTTATCAACCCCGAGAGGATGAAAGGTAAAAATTTGACTTGAAGGATTTGAACACAGAACTTAAAGAGCCGAAAGAATTGCCACCAAGAATTTTGTTTGATGTGCTGACAATTCTGCCAGTTTGCTGCCTTGAAAATAATTCATACCAATTGTGGAACTAGGCCAGTATTAGTGAAAAAAGTGGGTCCCATTACTCGATTGGTGACTTATTTTATTAAACCCGAAGAAATAAAAATCAAAGTTGACTTAAGCGGGATTTGAACTCTGAAGAGTAAAGAAACTGCAGAAATGAAATACCGCAAAGCATTTTGCCGTACGTGCTGACGATTCTGCCAGCTTGCAGCATTAGATTCACAACACCACCAGGAAAAAAATTAGAAAAATACTGGATGGTCACGGTCGGAATAATGTCTTTGACTAAAGGTGTGCCAGATAAGGTTTTTGAAGATAGATCAAAACTTTAGCCACTCGTCCATCTTGATTGTGTTTTTAGACTCCGAAATGTAAGGAACCACTTCAAACCAGAATTTCACATCAACCCATTCTCCCGTTGATATGAAATGACAATAGAGAGTTGTTTCGAGGAGAATATAATATAACACAAATACAATAGTTACTGCCAACAAGTATTTTTAATGTCTGCCAAATATTTTGGCTACTACTACTGCTATTGTTATTATTATTATTATTATTATTATTATTATTATTATTATTATTATTATTATTATTATTATTATTATTATTATTATTATTATTATTATCATCATCATCATTGTGTTTTTACTCAGCAAGAAATTTTGTAGAGCAGCTGCATATGACACTATCGTGTCTGGGTATACAGACAAAAGGAGGTACAGATTATTTTAATTAACAAACTGTCTGTTACCTTCTCTTGTTTTTCTATCGCTGAAACATACACAAATATATATGACATCGGCAGAGAGGTTTATGTATGTAGATATATATATATATATACACATACATACATACACACACACATACATACATACATACATACATACATACATGCATACATACACACACACATATACATTATATATATATCATATATATTATATATATATACAATATCTACCTATCAATATATACAAAAATGTATATGTACAAACACACACACAAACATATATATATATATATATACAA
>NC_068982.1:138669925-138672425 GCF_001194135.2 Octopus bimaculoides
ATATATATATATATATATATATATATATACGTGTGTGTGCGTGCGTGTGTGTATACATGTAACTTATAGGTGTATGCATGAACAAAAAGCAACACACACGCATATACATGCACATACGCGCACACACATACACACACATCTTGCAGAAACAAACTAGTCTTCTTGCAATCTTGTTTATATTGTTGTCGTGATAGTAAACTTCTTATACGATTTCAATCAAGTTTATCCAAAACTGTTTTCTTTGCAAAAGGCACGATGCCAAACTTTGGCAGGGTTACGTATATATTCAAGTGAATTAACTCCAGAATTTTACTGATGCTTATTTAACACATTAATCCCGGAGGCTAAATCACCATCCTTGATTTTTGATGCCTGCATGTAAGCGTTAATATATTAGGGTTCTCTCCCCGCCACCAGCTTTGTCTTTTTGTTTCACCGAATCTTGTTGCAATTTCAAGTAGCGTGACAAGCTATAACGAAAAAAAAAAAATTGTAGTTGAATGGGAAATAAGAAAGAGAAATGTTGTTACTTGTTTCCGGGTGTATATTAATCGACTCAGAAATATTAACTACAACTTAAAATGTATTTAATATTCAAATCCGATATATTTCTGACTAATAATCCTTTCGATTATAGTCACAAGGCCTGAAGTTTTGGGGGAGGAGACTATTCGCTCGGCGTGCTAACGTTTCTGCCAGCTCACCGCCTTTATTTATATAAATATATATAATAATAAACTTATATATTAGATATGTCTGTCTGTCTGGGTGGCTCTGTCTCTGCTTCTCCCTCTGTTTATGCGTGTTTGTGTGTGTGTGTGTGTGCGTTTGTGTTGTTAACATCCAAAAGTTTCTTCATTCAGTATTTACACTCTGATATCTATATCTTTATTTGCTTCAGAATAATAATATAGATTTAATCAAAAGATTAAATGTGGTACTTAAAATGTTTGAGGCACCAGAATTTGGTAGGATAAAAACCAAAAACAAAATCAAGTGATTTGGTGAATACAATTTGAAGTTAAGGAAAAAAAATTCAATAGGTTATAGCAGTACGTACGTTTCGTACAAGCTCCATTTATTCATGTAGTGAGAACACCACAGAAAATACAATGAAAATGTACTCCCAGCTGAGGAGTACATTTTCATTGTATTTTCTGTGGTGTTCTCACTACATGAATAAATGGAGCTTGTACGAAACGTACGCACTGCTATAACCTATTGAATTTTTGTTGCTTATCTTCAAATCTTTATTTGCTTCAATAGCCACCATTCCCCACAAAATGTATTTGTATATTTATCTAACTTTGCATGCGTATATGCAACGTGTGCAATTTGCATGCTTACATAAGGCCAAACAAATCACTTGCTGAAAGAATGTTTCACTGTGTGGCAATAATGCTTTTCCAAAGAGCGCTATCAGTATTATGTTATTATACATACTATGACACAAATTCAAGCCGTTAACCAAGATTTGCACGACTTTGAGAAACAATATAGTGTTGAAGAGAGTATTGTAATTCGCTTGAAACATTGCGTACTGTTTGTAAAGAATAAAACGTTTTGAATGGTACAACAATGCACTATAATACAAAAAATGGACTATATACTTGTTGTAATTTAGTTATCTATAGTCCGATGATATTTCAGAATACAATTCCTTCTTGAGATCTTCTTAGATGGAGTCTCTGCTATAAACTGTTTACTAACGGCTTTTCATTTTTTTTTCCGGAAGTGTCGCAATAGTGGTCTCACGAAAGCGATTGGTTGTAAGTTTAAGCACAACAGAATTAGAGAGCTAGAAGAATTACAGAGAAAAGAGTGGATAAACGTGTATCAGTCCGTTATTAATTAATTAATTAATTAATCAAACCCATAGCTAATTGTATGAAAGCTATGCCGTTATCTAAAGGATGGTGTACAAAATGCAGAAACAAAATTCCATGCGCTTCGGATAATTTACAAATTAAAGAATAGTTTCGTTGTTTTACCTTTCCTCTAAGGTTAGTGTAAGTCGCGCTATATTTCGTTTGGTAGACTACAAGACAAGCAACGTGTGAAGTTTATACTTTCTGATCATTTACGGTGATAGCGAGATATGAAAAGGCTTTTAGCAAGGAATTAAAAGTGATATGACATGCAGCAAAGAAATGAAATTGCTCTGTAGAATCTCAATTCTCGACTCGCTGCAGTTAAGAACGCAGCTTGTGTTATATAGAGAGCTTACGACAGAGGTGAGAAATATATGATAAAAATGAAGGTCTTTTTCTTTTTTGCTATTATATTACAAAAGAAAATATAGGAAACAATATACCAACCCTTAGCTTAGAGGAAACAATATATGAGTAAATAGAATTACAACTGGCTATAAAAAAATCTTGCGAAACAAACTGTCAATATTATATTATAATTTAAAATATCAACGTAGAGTTATTACATTTTATAAAGCAATCTATCACGGAATAGGCAAACAGAGCAACAGACACCATAAGCAGAAACA
>NC_068982.1:138673621-138681735 GCF_001194135.2 Octopus bimaculoides
ACACACACACACACACACACACACACACACACACACATATAGATATATATCACATATTGTTAAATATGAGTTTAATAAAGGCTAGCGTTAAGTGGATGCAGTCAGGAACTCACTGGCATGCGTGGTATGCACGTATGATTGTGCATGCATAAACTCATTGTACTTTTCTACGTGCATCCACACACGCATATATACACAAACACACACGCGCACACACAGAGAAACGCACGTACGCAGATGCACTCACACGATACACATATATATATATATTACTATGCTAATTTCTCAGACTTTTAGCTCTTTGTCGTAGAATCCCAATATGCGATATATATGGTGTATGTCAACGAGCCAAAATTGGGTATATATTAAATATGCCGGGGTCAATAACGTTACTTCGAGCACTGCAGTATAGGATTGTATTATATTTTGAGAGAGAGAGAGAGAGAGAGAGAGAGAGAGAGAGAGAGAGAGAGAGAGAGAGAGAGAGAGAGAGAGAGAGAGAGAGAAATGTTTGTACGCTATGTATCCGTTCTCTGGTAATATGAAAAATCCATTATATTTTGATATGGTCACGATATTTCACGGAAAGATTCTGCAATTATGCATGTGAAATATCAGCCGAACGAAGGGGCAACGTGCGAATAAGAGGAGTCTTTATGTGGTCATTCTGTTTGCTAGAAATCGGAGCAATCTGACGCATTATTTTATTACATTCTGGAAAAAAAGGTAATGCATATGGAGGAATGTAGTTCTCGCCAGAATCATGCTTGAATACAAGACAGGGCAGTGGTCAAGGCCCAGATGTCTTTGTATATTTGTTGTCACGGGCCTGACAGCAGCAAAAGAATATATGAGATGCTTTGGAAAATCCTTTGAGAAACGTAGGCGAGGCATGAAGCAAAATATAAAAGATGACATCATTGAATGAAGACAAAGAGGAGAGATATTATATGAGCTTACATAGGTTGATTAATGATATAGCATAATTACTATTGTGTGTGAGGAGGCGGTAAAGAAACCTTGCTGTCGTGGCTAGAATTACTAGAAATAGCAGCGAAACTCCACCTCAGATGCGACCTTTTTATTTTAGAAAATGCTGTACACATATTGAAAACAATAATGGACTCTTTATATACAAAACCGAGACGTGATAAAAGCCGCTGACTTTGGGCTAAGTGTCAACAGCCACACCGTCGCCATTAACATCAGAACTATAACGAAAATAAGACCTATTAAACTGCTAGATTACGCAGAAATAGAATGAAAACTAACAAAACAAATACAAACAAAGAATAGAATAAAATAAATTCTACGTTGAAACAGAACAAAATGAAAATTTTCTCTCAGACAAAAGACGCCATTACTTTATAAAATCTATAATTTGGAATAATTTCAATAGTTTGATATGAGATTTATTAAGAAAACAATGGAGTGTGAATGGAACGAGAAGAATTCATCATAACATTTCTCCTCAAAAAATATAAAAATTCCATTTCTTTGGAAAACGACTTCTCGATATTATAATATTTTCACGAAATTTCAAATCGATACATCAGGTTTTTATTAAATCTTGACATGCGTATTATGGATGTTAAATACATCTGTTGGATGAACGATGAAACAATGACCAGAACCAACTTTCTAGGCTTTATAATGCAGCGGTTTCTAACCTTAGAGTCGCGACCCACATTAGGCGCTCTGTAATTTTGAAAGGATCGCCAAGACAAATTCGTTAGCTTTTGAATTACTGGAGAAAACTGAAAACGTTCATGAATATTTTACAATAAACTAGAGACATATGAACTACATACAACATTTACAGCAAGTGAAACCCGAGCATATTCTTCCCCACATATCATTCTCTCACAGTAACAATATCAAATATCATTGTATTAAAGTTTTGAGAATATAATTTATATCAAGATACTAGGTGTAGACACACTTCACAGACATTTGGTTTCAGGTTCGCTTCACTATGTGGCATTTTGGGTGAGTAATTTCTACTATTGCCTCCGATGACTGCCTTGTGAGTAAAGTTTGGTTAATGGAAAGTGTACGGATGTGCATATGCCTGTATATCAGTATGCATATATATATATATATGTGTGTGTGTGTGTGTGTGTGTAAGTGTGTGTGCACGTTCCTCCGAATTTCTCATTACATTGTCACAGCTTAAAAACCAGTGTTTTTTAAAAAAATCTAATTACGTTTGGTACTATACAAATAGAGATCGATGAAATAAGTTCGAGACGTGAAAGTCCGTACTGTGGTCGATATGATCGGGTAAATGCTTGAATGGGGTGCCAAGTATGGTTTTGATTGAAACATGTAGAAGTATCAGAAAAATGAGCTTTCCGAGGCGTTATTGATTTGTCGAAATGTTACGATGGTAAAAGATTTATTTCATGTTTTAAAAATAATTAATAGAATAATTAGCAAACTATAGTTTAGTTGTCTTGTTAATATGTCCATCTGATTAAAACTTTAAAGAGCCAGCCATCGCCCGCTAAGAAATATCGCTGGGTAACATGTATCAAGCTGTCATTAATTGTGTTAGGTTTTAATATAGTTGCAAACAAACAGGCAGTCTCTCGTTTCTTTCAATATTTAACTCAGCTGCAAATCCAGGATGTGGAGGCTGGAGGGAGAGAGAGAGAGAGAGAGAGAAAGAGAAAGAGAGTGAGAGAGAGAGAGAGAGAGAGAGAGAGAAAGAGAGAGAGAGAGAAAGAGAGAGAGAGAGTGAGAGAGAAAGAGGGGAGCTTTACAGTGAAGTAGACTGAAGCAGAGTGAAATAAAGTGCTTTACTGAAGGATGCAACTTGCCGTTCATTCAGTCAGGTTACTGAACCTGTGAGACGTATGAGATTATGATCATGCGCCAAACACTCTAACCGTTAGACCTCGTATCTTCTCATTAACCCATTGCCTGCCATGAGCTCCATTTGGGGATCTGCTAAAAACAGTCTCACTGCCGGTTGTTCGTTGTCTTTAAAGTGAATTGCTTATCTACATTGCATTTGCAGAGGTGTGTTTAACAATATTTAGTCATTAATGTTTGTCATTATTAGCTCTGACTAATTCTAGAGGACATTTTATGTCATAAATCACAATTTTTGAACTACAAAAATATTGATTGATTTGAAAATTTTTTTCTTTGGCATTTCCCATCTATATCATTCACTGATATTTCATACACATTTACATTCGATACTATAGATTCAAAAAAAAAAAATGTTTATTATTGCAATTGAATAGAAAGGGATAAATATGCTTTTTTTTCAGCGAACCCCATTTGGGACTTTCGAAAAATTTATCATATTTTCGAAAATAATTCCCATATAAAGAAAATTTAATTACTATATATTTTAACTCCTACCTGGCAAAGCCAAAAAATATGAATTAAAAAAATTGGCAGTTAATGGGTTAAGTAAAACTTCTACAACATATTTTCGGTAAGACGGCGAATTAGTACATTTGACAGAAGGTTGGAGAAAATGCCACTTGATATATGCTCCATCGCTCTACACCCTGAGTTGAAATCCCGCCGAGGTCAAGGTTTATCTTTTTTGAGTTCATGAGAAATTAACAATCCAGGGTGATGGATTGGCAGAACCGTTAGGGTGCTATATGGGTTACTTTGCAGTATCTGTTCCAGCTCTTTGCATTATGACAGGATCTCTTGCAACGACACTGGTTCCTGGATCTATTGGTCTTGCCTTTTACTTGAGACATCATCAAATGTTGTAGAGGAGGAGGGCTAGCATGCAGATCAACTGTAAATCTTCCATTAAAAACAAAAACTTGCAGAAATCTGTGCATATAGATACAGATGCATGGCGAAATCTGACTGACGGAGGCCCTAGATATATTCCTGGTGTACGTAATTGTATATGATCATAACAAAAGAACGAGAGGCAAATTTAACGTCAACAGGATTTGAAAATGCTCGTATGGTAGTACAAAAAAACAATTAGGTGTCGATGGTAAGGTATCTGCATACAACAACACGCAACGATCTCACCAGAGCTTTTCGCTCTGCTACAAATACACCATGTTTTCCTCAAATATCACTCCATTGTTTATTTTTACAAAAGAAAAGGTTATATGCCATGATGTAGGCTTAGTTGTACCATGACTCGAAAAAATAAAAATGAAAATGAAACGGTTAGTAACGGCTCGAATATGTTTGATTATGAATTTTCTCGATCGATGAGTACTTTGGAATAAGTAGTAAACCGCTCCACTCAATCTATGATGGTTTTTCCAAGCACTGTCGCAAGTAAAATATTGCTTAACCTGTATGACAGAGATATGGTTTCTTATTTCGATCAATTTCTTAAGGAGGACCTTCATTGTGTATTGTTCTCAAGCCTCATATAAAATGATAAACGTCGCCCTTTCAAAGCCCAGCCAGGCTCATGGGCCCGGTTTCACGGTTTCTATGGCGTATGTGTTCCCCCCAGCTAGACGGGACGCCAGTCCATCGCAGCGTTGCTCAAGAAACAGGAACAAAGAGTGAGAGAAAGTTGGGGCGAAAGAGTATAACAGGGTTCGCCACCACCCTTGCCATCCGCTGCCTTAACCACTGGGCCATTGCACCTCCCAAGCCTCATATACTAGACCCTAACACCATTTGAATGACTGATGACGATTCACTGACACTCACATTACGATCTTTGATTCACGAACTCATTGCATCTTCCATCTGTGACGTTTATTGATATTACAAAAGCGTAGCTCACTTGAAATAAATTACTAGCAACTTACACCCTCTGCATAGGCTACTCATTTCTTCAGCAACTTCCGTTCCACTTACCATGTCTTACCTCACAATTTGTTATTTTGAAACACCAATGACATCTTTTTATATTTTCCTCAAACTACATTTTCTTTGGAAATATCTTTTTAGAGGTTGATCGAATTCAGTAAAATAAATTAGGTTTCTTGTTCTTGTTCAGTGTCAGATCAGATGTGTAGGGAGGGAAAGCTTTCTGACCGTGACCAAACCAACACTTTGTTTATTTTGGACTATAGGTGCAGGAGTGGCTGTGGGGAAAGTAGCTTGCTTACCAACCACATGGTTCTGGGTTCAGTCCCACTGCGTGGTACCTTGGGCAAGTGTCTCTACTATAGTGGATTTGGTAGACGGAGACTGAAAGAAGCCCGTTGTGTATATATGTACATGTATATATATGTGTGTGTGCTTGTGTGCCTGTGTTTGTCCCCACCAATATCGCTTGACAACCGATGCTGGTGTGTTTACGTCCCGGTAAACTAGCGGTTCGGCAAAAGAGACCGATAGAATAAATACCAGGCTTACAAAGAATAAGTCTTGGGGTTGATTTCCTCGAATAAAGGCGGTGCTCCAGCATGGCGCAGTCAAACGACTGAAACAAGTAAAAGAGTAAAAGAGAGAGAGAGAGAGAGTATATTGGATTCCCCTGTTAGTAAAATGAACTTACGATTTAAAGGAGATTGTCTATTAATTCCAGCAGATCGAACGACCGAATAAGAACTTTTTCTTTGACTCGTGACATATGTCATGTTTTGGCTGTAAATTCAACAAAGTATCGTTAAATTTATTTCAGTTATTCTTTTATTCTCGCCAAACTATGGCCAAGATAAAAAAATATATTTTCTATGTTAATTACGTAGTAATTCAAATGAAAAGATATTCACAGATGCATACAAACAATGAGAAGTTAAACAATGACCTCTCTATTCTGATTACATTCTGGCAAATTCATATGCAAATATGCTAATCGTTGTTGTATTTCGCCTTCGGAGGACATCTCCTTTTAGACGACATGTATTCATTACACACCCGATTCATTGACATAAAGAGGCTTTGAGAGATCGCGGTGTTTCGACCTTGTTACGTGTCCCTTCAGTCAAAGCTAATTCATTTGGTTATTTATATAGACCAGAGCCACCAATCTCGATTATATCAGAAAATATTTTGTCCGACACTCTGCCACTTCAGTCAATCTGATCTTTTTGTGAAATACATAATAAGCAATAACTTCTATGATACAGTCTACGTGTATTGCTTATAGTAATCTTCTTCCGATGTCCAGAAGTAATCTCCATACTCAGTTATTTCTCTAAAATTTCCTCCTTACCTAAGCCTTCTTTCAGTCTGTTTTCTGAGGAACAGACTTCTTAATGGGCCTGCAAAGAGCTTGCAAGTATCACGGGCACACCCACTTACCCCCAGACGAAACCATTACAAAGAAGGGTAGATAAGCCAATCCCTTCTGCTCACCTCATATCTTCTACCATACGTTTGTTCATGCAACTTACCAGAGAAGTAAATGATTTCTAGCAAAATAGATAACCCCCACCAAATACACTTCCCCCGCCGCCCAGACCAAACAAAAAATCAATAAAAGAACTAAAACCAATCAGACACGAGGCACATGATGCTTAAGGCCAGTTTCTTTATTATAAATGTGAAACTTTGAAAATTATTCTGATTAGCAGAATATTTCTTCTTACGACAAATTTATTTTCTGTGTAGTTTGAACTCATTCATAGCAACATAGTATCTTCATTTTCATCGACTCTCTCCCCTCCCCCTGATTCATATAATAAATAACGATTAATCTATAAAATAAAAACCAGCACTGATAAATCAGAAGAAATCTCAATTTCGTTTTTAACTGAAATCAATTTATTTTATTCACCGACCAATTTCTACAAAGCAATCTTCTTCACTAGCAATTATAACTTTGTCGGTCACTTACATTCAATAAATTCTCTCAACTACAATATAAATATAATGATGCCATATTGAAAAATAGAATATTTGTAATTTCTTATCTGTTAATTCTGTAGTTAAATCTGAATTTCGTTGAATACGAAAAATTTATTCATATTGAGCTTGCTTTGATGTAGTGTGTTGATGATAGAATTGGTTAGAATAGCACATTGGTGGTGGTGGTGGTGGTGGGAGTAGTGGTGTGAATGGTTCTCTGTGAAAGCCAGGGGATATATCTATAGAGGAATAGTTAAAATCAGTACTACAAGATAACGAAACAACAGGCTGGTGGTATGAATGATTAAATATTGAAGCCCCAGGGATATATATATATATATATATAATACCTACATACATATATACATATATAATACAGATATACATACACACACACATAATACATACATATACATATATATAATATGTGCATACATACATATATATATATATATATATATATATATATACAATACGTACATACATCTATATATACATATATACAAATATATATATAATACGTATATACATATATATAAATATATACATAATACGTACATACGCACATATATATACATACATACAATATTTACATAATACGTACATACATATATATATATATTTCTATCTCTCTCTCTCTCTCTCTCTCTCTCTCTCTCTCTCACTCTCTCTCTGTATATATATATATATATATATATATATATTTATACACATATTATTCACGTATGTATATGGCCTAGTCTGTGGAAAATTCGGTTTGTTGACTAGAGCGAGAGAGATAGTGATAGAGAGAGAGAGAAAGGGAGAGACAGGGGGAGAGAAAAAGGGGGTAATGTGGTATTCAAATGGGTCATCACTTGATGGGCTTAAGCTGCTGTGTAATTAAGTAATTCGCTTAGCTGCTATGTAGTCTCGAGTTCAGGCCTACATGACGCCATCACTGGCAAGTGTTTTCTATCATAGCATGAATCTGATTGAGTGAAACTGGTAGATGGAAAGTATGTGGAAGTCGGTCGTATATATGCGTGTGTGTTTCTCTGTATATATATATCTATCTATATATAAAAATGAGAATGTCTGTCTGTCTGTCTGTCTGTCTGTCTGTGTGAATCCCTAAAACTCGAGAACTACGCAACCAATTTCATTCAAATTTTACACATGCCTTACTTAGGGTTCCAGTTGTGTTTTAGTCAAAAAAAGTTTTTTAACTTCTTGCAGAGTTCGAGCCCACGGCAACATAATATCTTCTCCACTATTTAAGTATTAAGTGTCAAAAGTGAAACAAAAACACTCATGTCAAATACTTTCACTTTAAAAATGAAACTATTCTACTAACTGAAACAATCACATTTCGATAC
>NC_068982.1:138682703-138684669 GCF_001194135.2 Octopus bimaculoides
TGATTTCTGCAATGTGGTGCATAAATTGTCAAGTAAATGAGACGCATCTTTGCCTCCACTGATTCACTTGCAAAGTGTTGAGTACAATTATTTCGTTGCAGACCTCCTTTGGGTCTTTTTATTATCACTGCGACACACATAGTCCCCAGTTGGTAACATTGATTTCAAGGCCCTCCTAGATGAGAGACTGGCATTCCACTTAATGTCTATGTTCCATGCTGGCATGGATTGGAGAGTTATTAATGTAGAAATATGGTATCGTAGCTACTAACAGTTGAGGGTTGCGTAGTCTAGACGGCGTTTTTAGATTTCATTATTCTCTTTAACCCGGGCAAAGCCGGGTATTTCTGCTAGTATATATATAAAGCCTAACCAAATTGGCTAATTCACCAAACCGTGAAATCCAAGCCACATACTGATTGGTCAAAATACAGTTCGTAAGATTCAGCTTGTTGGAGACCATCGGAGAATATTTAAAGGACAAATCTAGCCATTTCACTACAGTTGTCAATTGTGGAACACGATTGTCACTACATAAACCTGATGATTGCGCAATATATGAAAGTACTAGTTTATTTAAATATTGTAAAATTGTAAATAATAAAAGTGATTTAGTTGGAATTTCATTTACTGATATATATATATCTTCTTTATGTGTGTATTAAGACTACCATTAGATCCCTGTTAAAAAAATATCTTAATATCTTAACAATTTTTCAAGCCGGTCATATAGATAACAACCTAAATATTAAGGATGAAACCTTCTCTCCCTGCATACACAATCAATATTTTACACTTAGAGAAACCACCACCCGCGCCGCCTATCCAACCAGGATAGTTTCTTTCCCTGAACATGAAATTTGAATATATACGACACACGAACTCCACACATAGACGAAAAACACCCCCATGACGAACTACCTCGGCACACAAACGTACAAGCATCACATATACCTAGAGTATAATATAACATAACATATCACAAACAAATTTATCGCGAAACATGACTGTTTTCCCAAAAAGTCAAATCCAAAGGAGGTAATCACTCAAAGGGTATCATCCAAGATTAACGCCCCTCAATATATTGTTTTGTTTACGATACTGTGCTTTCATCGAAAATGGAGACGAATATCATTCCTGCATGTGATCGGCTTGAAAAATTGTTATTAAGATATTTTTCTGAACATGAAACCAACGGTAGCCTTAATGCACAAATAAAGAAATTCAATCCACCAATCTGGCGTTCAGCACTCATTCTCGTCGTTTGACATTTACTTATGTATACACACACACACACACACACACACACACACACACACACATATATATATTTACTTATGTATACATACATACATTCTCCCATGGCAAGATTTAATTTGTGTATACAAATTTAATTTGCGGTTCATGGGAAGAGCCGTTTTAACGATGCGTCCTGCCCATCTCTTCGAAACACCGGTGTTAAAACGGGGGTAGCTGATGAAGTAGAATGTTCTCTATGTGGCTTGTGTGTTTTCTCGTCTACGTTTTGTTTGCAATGTCCTGTACCCAGATATGCACCTATACATACAGGTGGATGTCGGTATGCACATACCTGTACGTATATATGCATATACTCATTTACTATTTGTTTTTACATGACTGAACGAATATCTCCAATTTGTAAGTAGTTTTCGTAACTTCATATTTTCCGACACTACTCTATCTCTTTCTCTTCCTCTATCATTTTCCCCCCTCTCGTTCTTCCTCTTTACTACTACGTATCTCGCTTTACCCATCTCGTTCTTCCTCTGTTACTACTACGTATCTCTTTTCCCCCCTCGTACTTCCTCTCTTTCTCTTTTCCTCTCGTTGCTCACGTATTCTTCTACTTCCTCCCTTTGTTTCTCCCTCTACCACTCTCTCTCTTCCCCTTACACCGGCATGGTCACATGCTTCCGGTCAATAATCCTTTTCTTCCTTGGCTATC
>NC_068982.1:138684942-138690348 GCF_001194135.2 Octopus bimaculoides
CATGCTTACTTGTATCTTTTTATGCCACCTCTCTCTGTCTCTCTCTCTCTCTATATATATTTCAATTGCTAGACTGCCACCACGTTGGGGCACCACCTTGAATTTTCCTTTGGACGAACCGATTCCAGTGCTTACTACGTTAAACCCGGTACTTTATTCTCTGTCTCGTTTTTGTCGAACTGCTAAGTTACTGAGGCATAAACACACCAACACCAATTGTCGAGCGGTTGTAACAGTTTGCGCGCGCGCGCAACACACACACACACACACACACACACACACACACACACACACACACACACAAAAAATACACGCACACGACGGATTTCGTTCAGTTGCCGTCAAAAAAATCCACTCACAAGTCTTTAGCCGACTCGAGGTTATACTAAAAGACACTTCTCCACGGTGCTTCACTGCGAGACTGAATTAAGGACCATGTGGTTGGGAAGCAAGCTTCTTTCCACACACTCATACCAGTGCCATACAGTATAACATATGTATTACACGGTATATTATAGCATATATAATCTTATATATGATATATGATATATAATTTAATAAACAAGAATTGTGTATTTTGTCAAATACTACATCAACCTGTAGAAAACGCGCATGGCTCAGTGGTTAGAGCATCGGGCTCACATTCATGAGGTAGCGAGTTCGATTCCTGGACAGGGCTGTGTGTTGTGTTCTTGACCAAGACACTTTTATTTCCTGTTGCTCCAGTTCACTTAGCTGTAGAAATGAGTTGTGACGTCACTGGTGCCACACTTTATCGGCCTCTTTGCCTTTCCTTTGGATAATATTGGTGGCGTTGAGAGGGAAGGGTGGTATGCATGGGGCGATTACTAGTCTTCCATAAACAACCTTGCCCAGACTTGTGCCTGGGAGGGTAACTGTCTAGGTGCAATCCCATGGTCATTCATGACCGAAGGGGGTCCTCTTCCCACTCACATCAAACTGTAAAAGTCAAGACAAACTTACTCTTTTACTTTTTTCAGTTATTTCACCGTGGCCATGCTGGATCACCGCCTTTAGTTGAGCAAATCGCCCCCAGGACTTATTATTTGTAAGCCTAGTACTTATACTACCTGTCTCTTTTGCTGAACCACTAAGTTACGGTTAGGGTATATATGTGTATATATATATATATATATATACACATATATACGACGGGCTTCTTTCAGTTTGCGTCTACCAAATCCACTCACAAGGCCTTGGTCGGCCCGAGGCTATAGTAGAAGACACTTGCCCAAGGTACCACGCAGTGGGACTGAACCTGGAACCATGTGGTTCGTAAGCAAGCTTCTTACCACACAGCCGGACACATACTTTTAGTTTCCTTTTCTGATTTATAAAGAACGGTTAAAGTGGATTTGAACACGAGATCATTGAACTGAATTTCTGATTCAGCCGTTTTTCGCTTTTCAATTATTGAATTAATAATTCTAAAAAGTAAATAATATTGTAAAAGCAATAACAGCAACAGATTCCATCATCCGAAGAATTTTAGAAAAAATAAAATCGCAAAAATATCATCTTTTCAATAAATAAAACCAAACCCGAAAGGCAAACATAAAACAATGAATTCCCATGAAAATTTTGGAAGAAATTCAAATTTTATGAACTATGAAATAAGGTGAAGATAACTAAACGGGGAACGTTTTTTTGTGAAAACGATTAATTCTTTCGAGATTTCCAAATGCAATAATAGCGTTGAATTTGCATATACATATTTTGATAAATGACGGGAAATACGGAAAAAAAGAATCGTTGTTTAGATAACATTTAGAAACTAAAGTAAACGAGGATTGAAATTTTTGAATTGAATTGGAGAGAAAAGCAAAATGAAAACAATAAGATAAATGCTAATTCATATTATGCTAATTTATATCTCTATATATGGTACACCTCTGTCACACACACACACGTACGCACACACACGTAAGCACACACACGTAAGCACACACACGTACGCACACGCAGGAGATTAAGCGTAAAGTTTAAATGCAGGCCATACATGCTTATATAAAAGTATAGAGCAGACGGATGAATTCTGATGGAGGCTGTTTTTGTTGTTACTTTTTTGAAAGGCAGTAATAAATTATAAAATGCACTCTGGCCTTATATTGCTGAGGGAAAGTACTCCACTTAGTGGGGGTACAATTTATTTTTCTTATTAATACTGATATAATTTCCTCTTAATGTTGTCAATGTGGTTTGAGTGTATAGTGACACTTGGTTGCACAGCCGTCAGAATGCCCACTAAAGAGATATGACTGTCTCTTATTATTCTCTTTGTAGAAAACAGGAAAATAACAGCGATTGTTTGTCCATGTTTCTGCGTATGACAAGAGAAATATGATGCATTCTCATTTGTTTAAATTCCACATTGAAACGCTTAAAAATTATAGTGTAACATCATTAAATTTATCTTAAGTTTTCAAATGCAGTATATATTTTGCATAAATAGGCGCAGGAGTGGCTGTGTGGTAAGTAGCTTGCCTACCAACCACATGGTTCCGGGTTCAGTCTCACTGCGTGGCACCTTGGGCAAGTGTCTTCTACTATAGCCTCGGGCCGACCAAAGCCTTGTGAGTGGATTTGGTAGACGGAAACTGAAAGAAGCCCGTCGTATACATGTATATATGTATATTTGTATGTGTGTGTATATGTTCATGTGTCTGTGTTTGTCCCCTCAACATCGCTTGACAACCGATGCTGGTGTGTTTACGTCCCCGTAACTTAGCGGTTCTGCAAAAAAGACCGATAGAATAAGTACTAGGTTTACAAAGAATAAGTCCTGGGGTCGATTTGCTCGACTAAAGGTGGTGCTCCAGCATGGCCACAGTCAAATGACTGAAACAGGTAAAAGAGTATATCCATAAATTACTCTATCACCCTGCCAATAGTCCCTTGAAGTTGTGTGTGTTTGATTTAACTATTTACTGTAAGTTATCTTCGTAGACTGAATTTTATAGAGGTATTTGACTCCTAATAAATGCCAAAGAAACAAGCTGAGGCATATGAGGACAATCTCGTATTATCCTGTATTCAAAGGCAATGAAAAGGTGTACTTACATCTGTTCAAAGTTCCGCAATAAAAGACTTAAAAACTGCAGTTAATCTGCACTAAATTTATTTTTGATTTTCAAATATACACTGTTGTGCCGACATACATGCATGCATGCATACACACATGCATTAATGCATACATGCACACATACATGCATACATACATATTCACACCCATACACATCCATCCATCCATCCATCCATCGAAGCACACATACTTAACAGCTGCTTCTTCGTTCCTGAGTACTTATTTTTTAAGCCTGGTACTCATTCTATCGGTCTATTTTTGCCGAACCCCGAAGTTACTGGGGCAGAAACATGCCAACACCAGTTGTCAAGCGGTGATGCGGAACAAACACACACACACATACACACACAGACATACACGACAGGCTTCTTTCAGTTTCCGTCTAGCAAATCCACACGCAAGGCGTTGGTAGCACCGAGGCTATAGTAGAAGACACATACCTGAGGTGCCACGCAGTAGGACTGAACCCGGAAGCTTGTGATTGGGAAGCAATTAATTCCCCAGGTAGAAATTTTGACACTCTACAAAACTCGTATGAGTATCACTATGGAAAAGTGTTCTCGCATTGGGGAATATGCTGTAAAATATTATAGGGATTCTCCATTTGAATTTTTTGGACTGAAGAGATATACTTAATCTCATGTACATATGGTATATACACACCCCGCATACAGAAACAGTAATGATGCTCCAGCACAAACAGTAATGACACACACAATCATATATAATAAGGAGACACACACACACACACACACACACAGACACACACACACACACACACACACACACACACACACACACACACAACATAAATGCAAGTTTGTTCACATATTCGCACATACGCACACATTTCACACACATGTGTTCACACATCAACCGATTCAGATATCCACAAATCCCAGCAGATGTTTTGACTTAAAGAAAAGAACCCTGTCAGTTTGTGGGTTTCGTTTGCTTTTAATTCCTAACATCAGTCTATCGGAAGTCAAAATTCCTCCCCACCCAACTTGTCCTTACATGAGCCACAATATTAAAATCATGCTTTTGATGTAATACTGCATGGAGTTCGAATAGCGGAACTTTCCTTTAAACAACTGTTGACAGGAGGTCACAACATTTCGTCACTTACCGATATTACCCTCTAATTATCTGTGTTGTGAATCAATGATTCTACTAAGGATGGTCTATTTCTTTACATAGGTTTTCGTTCTCTCATTCATGCAGCCATCAGTATGAATTTCGTATTCAGATCAATTTACTTCAACATGCCATTTTAAGGAAGGGCAAAAAAACGTTGCTGATAGTTTCAACTAACAAAATATCAATCGAATCAAGCACCTAGTTTATTACTGGTATTATTTTAACCACAGAATAATGCTCTGTATTTTGGAGTCATAAAAGGCGCATGGGCATATAAGACGGACTCCAATTTCAGCAGCGCAAAGTCAGAAATATTATTATTTTTTTTGGTGCATTAAATCTTAAAGGAAGCTCAATTTCCCATATAGACATATATAGAAGCCAGAGTTATTTCTTTAAAGGCTTTTTTTGAAAATGTGCGACATGTACGAATGTAGTGAATACGTCAACGCCAGGATTTAGCTCCTGAATCATTCGGGAGTGCAACACAGTTTCACATTTGTGTTGTCACTTCTTTTCTCCATACTCCCCGCTAAATCATTTGTGAGAGAAAAGAAAACAAACACATTTTTTTTTCTTATTATTTCTCCTTCTTTTAAAATACAGAACCTTTGTGTAGCCTAGTAAAAAAAAAATCAAAAGAATTCCACATCAAACATCGTATACCATTATTATATTATAACACATAAATCATTAGGAGATAACAAAAAGAAATAAAATATATAATAAACATAAAAATAGAAAGAAAAGCACTAAGAGAAAAGAAATTTCAAGTTCTTATCATATACCCACATTCATAAACAATAGAGAAAAAAATGGCTAAAAAAGAAAAGAGAATATCAGTTAAGAATTATTCTTATCGTATGCGTTTGTTCATCAGAGAATTCTAATTCTTTTAAAACGCATTGATAAAGCAATACATTTGTTTTCAAAACAGAATAATAATGCATATCATTGCGTCACAACTTTTCTCTCTTTCCTGTTTGTTTTGCTTTGGATTTCGTTTTCTACACTAATTCCGCATTCTCTTGTAAATATTTTTGTTGTATTTCCATCTGTCTTAAAATATATTCACACACACACACACACACACACACAAACACACGCATATATATATATGAGAATATACATACATATATATATATGTATATATATATATATAT
>NC_068982.1:138690796-138691231 GCF_001194135.2 Octopus bimaculoides
TCTTTCTTTCTTTCTTTCTTTCTTTCTTTCTTTCTTTCTTTCTTTCTTTCTTTCTTTCTTTCTTTCTTTCTTTCTTTCTTTCTTTCTTTTCACTAGATATTTACTTTTGATTTGTTGACGTTTGGTGCTATTTAAGCTTCTCTCAAAATTCGATTTCAAAATTTTTCTATTTCAGTATACTCGAAAGTTCTCAGCCTTATTGCCTATATACTACTATGCATTCTCATAAATATATATATATATACATACATGCACAAACACACACACTACACATACACACACACACGCGCACACACGCACGCACACACATTACATACACATACATACGTAGTCAAACATTTAAATTAACACACACGTACAGAATTATTGATGTGCGCGCACAACCATACACGCGCGCACACACATACATATATACATCTATGCTATATATATATA
>NC_068982.1:138692865-138693397 GCF_001194135.2 Octopus bimaculoides
ATATATATATATATATATATATATATATATATATATCAAATTCTATAATCTATAGTGACGTTTCTTTAAAATTTCTTGTGGTAATCATGTATAGCACTATTTTATCTTTTTAAGGAATTTTCTGCATCATTTAACCTGTAAATTTACTAATTAGATATATTACAAACTGAGACATTGCAGTAAAATAGATACTTGGCTGTGTTATTTCTTTACTACCCACAAAGGGCTACACACAGAGGGGACAAACAAGGACAGACAAAGGGATTAAGGCGATTATATCGACCCCAGTGCGTAACTGGTACTTATTTAATCGACCCCAAAAGGATGAAAGGCAAAGTGGACCTCGGCGGAATTTGAACTCAGAACGTAAAGACAGACGAAATACCGCTAAGCATTTCACCCGGCGTGCTAACGTTTCTGCTAGCTCGCCGCCTTGATGTGGTAAGTAGCTTGCTTACCAACCAACCACACGGTTCTGGGTCCAGTCCCACTGCGTGGCATCTTGGGTAAGTGTCTTCTACTATAGCCTCAG
>NC_068982.1:138695046-138699018 GCF_001194135.2 Octopus bimaculoides
TATATATATATAGAGAGAGAGATAGATAGATAGATATATATGTGTGTGTGTGTGTGTGTGTGTGTGTGTATGTTTGTGTGTCTGTGTTTGTCCCCCAACATCGCTTGACAATCGATGCTGGTGTGTTTACGTCCCCGTAACTTAGCGGTTCGGCACAAGTAACCGATAGAATAAGTACTTAGCTTACAAAAAATAAATCCTGCGGGTGATTTGCTCGACTAAAGGCGGTGCTCCAGCATGGCAACAGTCAAATGATTGAAAAAAGCAAAAGAATAAAACAATACATATATGAAAACGAAGGTGTTTTAAAATATATAAAAGTATTTTTTCCTACTGGAACTTTTGCGCAAATACTAGTAGCACCCATTGACCAAATTTCAGTAAAGTATATGGTGTTAAGCATCATATAAATAATCAAAGAATAATTAATGCTAATGGAATAAAAACAGAAAAAAAAAAATTAATTAATTTATGAGAAAAATATGTTATCATTACAGAGAATATTCGCATAAGCACAGGAGTGGCTATAGGTGCAAGAGCGGCTGTGTGGTAAGTAGCTTGCTTACCAACCACATGGTTCTGAGTTAAGTCCCACTGTGTGACACCTTGGGCAAGTGTCTTTTACTATAGCCTCAGGCCGATCAAAGCCTTGTAAGTAGATTTGGTAGAAGGAAACTGAAAGAAGCCTGTTGTATATATATATATATATATATATATATATATATATATATATATATATATATATATATATATACATATGTGCTTGCGTGTGTGTGTGTGATTGTTTCTCCACAATCGCTTGACAACCGACGCTGATGTGTTTACGTCCCGTAACCTAGCGGTTCGGCAAAAGTTCCCGATAGAATAAGTACTAGGCTTACAAAGAATGATTCCTGGGTTCGATTTGTTCGACTAAAGGTGGTGCTCCAGCATGGCCACAGTCAAATGACTGAATCAAATAAAAGAATAAAAGAATAGCGACAGTATAAGGTAAGGGTGCTGTAAACGTTTTCTGCAACAAGCATACCACCATACCACGCCTCATTTCTCTCTATTTTGTGAGCAAGTAATGCAGAACAGGTAGAATGACCACGTGACCCTCGTAATATGCTCGATATCGGCAAACCACAATCAAATACCTTGGTGATGCATACACTATAGATAACAATTAGGCTGGCAGTGCAAGGTGGAGGCGCGTGGCTTAGTGGTTAGGGTGTTGGCATCATGATCGTAAGATTGTGGCTTCGATTCCTGGACCGGGCGACGCGTTGTGTTCTTGAGCAAAACACTTCATTTCCACGTTGCTCCAGTCCACTCAGCTTGCAAAAATGAGTAACGCTGCGATGAACTTGCGTCCCGTCCAGCTGGGGAACACATACGCCATTGAAACCGGGAAACCGGGCCCATGAGCCTGGCTAGGCTTTAAAGAGGGCGCATTTATTATGGCAGTGCATGATAATACACCAGAAGAGCAAGTATGGGAAATAAAACCACGAAGAAAGAATACATTGCGATAATGAGCACACATGCGCACACACACATATATGCAAATATATATAAATTCACACAGACTCACACACACGCACACACACACACACACGCACACACACACACACACACACACACACACACACACATGTTAAATATACATTCACATATATACATACATATTTGCCGTTATCAGACAGATATTTCATTAAGATAAGCATCACTAAATTTATAATTATTTAATTGTGATACCTAATTAATTTTATCTAAAGTAATTTAAAATGCTTTTCTGCTTTTATTCTATGTTTCTCTTAAAAAATCGTTTTAACCGATTATTTATCTGTACAGGGAACTCGGTCGCATCTGTATCAAAGCATTCGTGTTGCGGGCCCAGGAAACTCTAAGTTACATGGAGCCGAATCAATTTGTTATTAAATAACATATAACTATTCAAATGCGTTGAGTGCCACTTACTTTCATTTGTCCCTCACTTACATATATACATACAGATCTACAAGATCCTTTTGAACAAACAGCACATGCAATTAATATCTCCACACTATGCATTTAGAAAATATGAACTCCTATCAGAATTTACATACCGTGGACAAGAATCCTATCTAACCATTCTACACAACACATTCCTTCGATAATGGAACCACAACTGTAACATCCAACATATTTTAATTCTCTTATTTCCCTTTGTACTTCCTGTATCTCTCCCTTTCCAACATAACTTCTATTGAACTCTACTATTTCCTTCTGTTTAACTCTCTCACATCGTCTCTGATGATAGGATATCTTTTATATCCTGAAACAGCTGTAAGACTACCTTTCTCTTTATAAAATGTCCAAGAAATTTCACACTGACTTGACTTTGTTGTCCCATTTTATTCAACATATATATACATACGTGCAAGTGGTTGAGTACTCCACAGACACGCGTACCGTTAATGTAGTTCTGAGAGAGATTCAGCGTTATACACATTGTGGTAAGGCTGGCTCTTTGAATTAAAAGTTCTTCTCACATTTACCATCTGAGTGGACTGGAGCAACATGAAACAAAGTGCCTTGCTCAAGGACACAACACGCCGCTGGGAATTGAACTAATGACCATACGATCGTGAATCGAATATCCTAAGAAGTAAACCATGTGCATTTACATACGCAACACGCACACATAGAACCATCGTCCTTGTTAATTCCCACATGAACGCTCAATCTCCTAATGATCATTACTGAGGAAGACATTAATGGACACAATCGTTATGAAAAAAATCGGTTTACGAACAAAACAGAAAAGATAAGATACGACATTATATCACCAACATGAAACTCCCTTTCCATCATAAAGAACACATGTCAACATAAGCAAGAATAACTAAAAAAAAAAAAGAAAAGAAATTACGAAAAAGAAAAATAACTATTTTGAACTGGTTTAACAAGGAAACAAAACGACAGTCTGCAGAATTCAATAACGCCAGAATTATTAATATCGACAATGTAATGCGGATATCCAGCAAAATAATTGTAGACATCTAAAATTCAGATCACAGAAGGCAACATGAAAATAAAACATGAATTATACATTAGATATAGCGATATGGGTGAACTCTAAGGACAAACAACACACCAACACCACGCAGAAATGAAACAACAACGAATAAAACTAAACATGAATATAATAAAGAAAGCGATGTCGTACTCATTGCTAATACGTTCTGGAAGATTCGAACGTGAATATCTGATCACTGTTGTTTTTCATCACCGGAAAACACTTTCTGCATTTAAACGATGTATACTTATAACACAGTCAATTCGGAGGTTTCTTGGTGGATGGAGACTTCCAGACACCATAATGTTTCGATCTCGTTGTGTCTCCTCAGTGGAAGATACCCTGCGGGACCGATTATTTTCACGAATGAACGAGTAATTATTTGTTGATGCGTGCTGAGGTGTACCAAATAGGTAACAATACGACAAGATGAGCATTTAGAACAGTGAAGATCTGAAAATCAACATATCTATTAATTTTTAATATATTGTAGCAGATTCAAACGTGGATGTCTGATCGCTGTTGTCTTACGCTACGGCAGAATATATAATATAAACCACAAAAACCTAGAAGAATGGAAAATATTTATATTTCTCCAAATAGTGAAACACTATACGGAGTAAGTGTAAGTAACAGCATCAGCGGTATCAATGACAAAAGTAACAACAACGTAGACAACTACTGCAACAAAACTCCTGTACAATATTCATCGGCAATAACCTGAAATAATACATGCACCGACTCTAAGTATAAAAACATTTACTTACTCTACCCTATTTGAAAAGCAGCCGGCATAAACCGCACACGGATGCCAAAATGAAACAGAAAAAATATATATTTAAATAATTAAGGTCACGTCACTACTCTTGACCCCTTCTCACACCAATAACATCAATATATATATATAACATCAATATATATATATATAT
>NC_068982.1:138699771-138700640 GCF_001194135.2 Octopus bimaculoides
TTAATATCTTTTTATAAAAATTTTTCTTATATATATATATACATATTTTATGGATGTCGAGATATCTAACCGCTTTTCGCTATTTAAATCAGCTTTTCAAGGGACATTATGAAGTAATCATTTCTTGTGACAAAGGAGTCTCAAAAATTTCTTTATAAAATGATATTAAAATATGGGAAACGAAGGAGTTTCTCTTCCACTTTATATATATGTTTTCCACATATTTTCATCCTATATATATATATATATATATATATATATATATATGGCAAATGGCATCCGAGACCATTTGGCATTATGCCGCCGTGCTTGAAAAGAAAACTCATCGAGCCAAGCAAAACTGCAGTTGTATCAGATACCGGTGTCACGCAAATGGAGCCCGTGCTGGTGGCACATAAAAGCACTCATTACAGTCTCAAGGTGGTTGGCATTAGAAAGGGCATCAAACCGTAGAAACCGTGCCAAAAGACTGGAGCCTGGTGCAGTCTTCCAGATTGCCAATCTCCTTCAGGTGTCTTGTGATTTACCTTAGTGTCTTGAATGGGACTGAACTCAGGACGTATAGTTAATGCAGTGCAGTCAACAAGAGGTTCTGATTTCAATCCCAGACTAGTCATTAAGATGAATCGCAAGACGTCTCAGGAGTGGGTGGGGGTGTACAACGGCCGACTCGTAGCGAAAGCAACAATCAAGATGAAAACACGACTCCAAATAACGAAAACATTGCATTTAACAATAAATTCTTCATCTCTGAAATACAGAATTGAAACTTTAATAAACTCTTAAAATTTTTGCTCTTAGTCCTTTTAATTTAAAAAATTAACCGCACGCACACACACACACACACACACACACACACACACACACAC
>NC_068982.1:138701315-138701985 GCF_001194135.2 Octopus bimaculoides
TATATATATATATATATATATATATCAAGTATGTATCGATTAATCGTATGTACGGACACATTATCAATTCAGTGAACCACGAGACTAAATATACTTGCAGACAGCAAAACAGAAAGTTCTAGAAGGAAAGATTAGTAGCAATATTGTATTTATAAGCAGACATACTTTGCCATCTATTACTTCAACATCACTAAAGGAAATATTTGTTTTCTTTGATGTCGGCAAATACATATCAGCGGATGGAGTTTAGAGTTTGCTCGTACAAACAGTAATGTTAAATAAATGACAACTACTACACACACATCATGCACCCCACCACACAGAGAGAGAGAGAGATAAAGAGAGGGAGAAAGAAAGAGATAAAAAGAGGGAGGGAGAGAGAGAGACTTACGCAAACGTAAGCAAGGTCTCACACGAACATACATACAATCATATTTAGCCCTTCCCTGTCGATAAGTAATTGTATCTTTATATTGCATATAAGTGTACCTGTTTGAGTATATTTATATATAATTATGCGGACATACAAAAATATGTTTGTTCAGCCATCCATTAATGTAAGTACACGCATACATGCATACGCTTTCGCTTTCCTGCACAGAAAATGACATACACACGCATATATGTATATCTCAAAACACACACACACACACACACACACACACACACA
>NC_068982.1:138701995-138703472 GCF_001194135.2 Octopus bimaculoides
ACAGTTATAGGACATCACACAAACACATACACACACACACACACACATCGTAGTCGAGGGCGCATGGCCTAGTGGTTAGGCTGTCACACACATGTGATCTCAGAACCGTGGTTCCAATTCCTAGACCGGGTGATGCGTTGTGTTCTGGAGCAAAGCACTTCATCCGCCTTCACTTCGACAGCAGACGTGTGGTGCAACGAGAAATCGTTCAGGCAACATCGATTTGATTGAGGGAGCGAGCCGATGTACAACACAAACACACATATTGGAACAGTGGGTCTCCAAGCACTTAAAGTTACAAGTAACGACGTGTAATTATTGGCCAGAAAACCACAGGGGGTAGAAAAAGTAGGAGGCTGTCAGTGGGACACGTATCTACACCACCTGTAAATAAGGTAAATATGACAAACTCCACCTTTTCTACATTATTTGCATTATTTACATTCGATGGATATTAGTCCTCATCTTTGTTGTTAACACAACGTTTCGGCTGATATACTCTCCAGCATTCTTCATATGTCTTGGGGAATTTTCGAACCTGGGTTCTCATTTCTAAGGTATTTTGCAATGTTATTATTATTGAGAGAGCAGTGCATGCCATCAAGGTGACACAGGGGTAAAATACACGAAGCCCACTATACCCATCATGACTACCCGTCAGATAAGGGTACACCAGGCACATGCACCACAACCATATGAGCACGACATGGTGATCTCATATCAAGATAAACAGCACATGACCTCACAGGTGGGGCCCAGTTAGAATTTTCTTCAGGTCGAGTCTCTCATCCCACTCAAAAGGTCCCTGAATAAAGTTTGTTTAAGGATGCTCAGCAAAACACCCATGTTTCGAAAGTGAATTATTCAAACCCCAAAGAATTCCTCTCAACACATGGCTATGATGCTCCACAACTAATTCTGTCCGTGATCAGAGATGCACATATCGTCAGCCACCAAGGATTATAAAACTAAACTGTCTTAGAAAGAAGTGCATAGTGGTACGCAGATATAATATTCTTAATTTATTGTAAAATAATTATGATGCATCTATGATAAATGTCGATAAGTTTATATTAAGTTTGATATGATCAGAAGATAGTGTGCTCATTATCGTTGCAGAAGGTGGTATGCTAATGAGACTAGCAGATGTGAACTTCTTGTAAAAATGTAACGATGAAACTCGTCATGTGATCTAAAATAGCAGCTCCTTTTTATAGATTAGGCATTTAGTCATAATAACACTTCAGTAAGCTGCATATGCAATCAAAGAATGTAACTGTGGTTTCTGATCGATGGAATTCAATTTAGCTGTATTGATTGTTCATCAATATCGTTAGTAGAGCGTTAATGCTTTCCAGGTGAATGTTAAAACGAAAAAGAAAACATTTATATTTATTTATTACCTCTCACTTCCCCTTTTCTCTCAATATGCAAACACACACACACACACATACACACACACACACATGTATATATA
>NC_068982.1:138703742-138704996 GCF_001194135.2 Octopus bimaculoides
TATATATATATATATATATATATCCGTGAGTGTGTGTGTGTGTGTGTGTACATACATATATATTCACGCGTAAATAGAAAAAGTGTGGGAGTAAGATCAAACCGAAAAGCAATCAGGGTGTACGGGTAACTGAAGAGAGAAAATTAGGATGATAATGAGTACGAGTGATAACGGAACATATGCGATTACACACCGTATACCGTAAACTCTGTTAATCTATTCATTCAGCAAATGGATCTCTGTCTGTTTCGACGATGAGTATTTAATTAGTCAATCGACTGAATTCGCTCATTATCGAATTCGAGCCTAAGTGAACGAGAATTCCACGGATACGTGTAGGAAGTAAGCCAGATACAGTATGAGGTGAGGTTAGATGTCCAAACTAAAGAAGCAATCCATATGACAGTTTTTCAGTCGTTCTCCTCAACACAATTTTCAATACAAGTCTTGGTTTAACATAAGGCTGAACAACACTTGCCACTCAGCAGAATCGAACCTAGAACCTAGTGATTGCTACGCGCAAACTTCTTAAGCATTTGGCCATACTGTCTCCAGAATGAATGCATTACACATACATAACTCACACACACACACACACACACACACACACACACCCACACACACACACACACGGAGCTTGATAACCAACTACATAAATCAAGTGGAGAATCGTAGACATGCCATATGTTAATGGATCTTACAAAGGCAACTTATGCGTCACTGAAAGATCGAATATTCTTTTTAGATCTAAGAATTGCACCGCACTACAAAATTCCAGATCCGAAATTTACAGCAAATGCAAACATATAGGCAAATTTCTTTTGCCGAACTAGAGACACGACCCTATCCAGATTGAGCAGCTGTCTTGCAGACTCTGGAACCGGCTCCATCGAAATATTGTTTAACAACTAGCTTAGTCAAAGGGAATATAAACCTAATTTTCTTTCTTTCCTTTTGACGTTTTTATTCACCCTTCCACTTTGTGCATCGACCTTCTCATTTTCTTTTTGTCATGATTTCTCAAGTAGCAAAAAACTGAATAGGCTCTGTATTCAAAGTTAGAGGATTGCTTGAAACCAAAAGCTGTGTAATTAAAACCTGCCTAGGCCAACGCCTTCAAAGCAAGAAAATATTAGTAGCTCATATCTTTATACTAGGTATATTCAATGATATTTATCCCTCACTAGATGGAATAGTTCTTTTTAATGATCTTGTCTTAACGGAAATGTTCATATATATATATATATATATATA
>NC_068982.1:138707734-138710159 GCF_001194135.2 Octopus bimaculoides
TATATATATATATATATATGTGTGTGTGTGTGTGTGTGTGTGTGTGTGTGTGTGTGTTGTGTGTGTGTTGTGTGTATACACACAAAATATGTACAAACATATATACACAAACATTCGCGCCGACACATATATGGGATACCCTTAATAATCAATTAGTCGAAAAATATATTCATGTTTCTTTCCCATATACTAAAATTCCTACAACCGTTTCTCTGAATAGTGTGATCTGCAAGTTCCATCTTCTAAATGATATTATAGTTCATGAAGAAACCATGTGAGAAAAATCTTCCATGGTTTTTGAAAGTATATTTATGTGGTTTATATCGTAAATTGAATGGATTTACTGAACATTTCTGAAACTGAATCATATGTTGTAAATATCATCCTGTTATCTAAGCGAAATTTTCGAAACCTTTAATTAATAAATGGATAATTTAGGCAATTAAAAATAATTGCAGAAACGGAAATAATTGTATGCAGAGAAATGTTTAAAATTTCTACTTTTAATATTTTCTATTACTGCAGCAAAATGATGTGTATAACTTATACCTAATGCAACACCTTTTCTTATAAAATATCTTGTGATATCTGTTTTGGTAGATACTTTAAACAAATTAAACAAACTGCTAGCAATACTTCAACTCACATTAAGGACACCATGAACATTAAATCATATAAAAGCAGGTGAACAAGTAGGTTTTTTCGAAGATAGTCTTTGATGTGTTCAAAGCGTTTTTACACTGATATTAAAGTTGTGTCTGTTTTTTTCCTTAGCGTGTATATTTTTTGAGATATGACAATTCAAATTTTGGTTCATTGCCTAACTTATAATTTGAGATTCAGCATAAGTGTTTTATATATTTATCTTTAAATTTACCCATAAATGCACAAATGTGATGATTGGTCTAATATATTGATTTTACAAGCACGTTTTCTTTTATTTCGTGATTATAATATTTTCTAACCAAACTATCAACATATTTAGAAAATATAAAATACACCCAGATATTCTTTGCTTCACAAATATATCACATCGCATTATATCTTAAAAAGGTATAACGCTATATTTAACTGCGTAGCCAAGTGAAACCAAGTGTAACGTACTGAATTTGTCCAACGTGTGTCTATCAACTGTGTGATCAAAGGACGTCAGAGGTCAATATATTAAATTTGTACAGTAAATGATTGTTAAGGCGGTCGAGAGAAGCCAGGGTCAACACATTAAATATGTAAAGTGAGTGTCTGTTAACTACATGGTCGATCAAAATCAGAGCAACGCTTTAAATCTGTACAGAAAGTGACTGTCAATTAGATGACAGAATTAGATGACAGAAAGCAGGAGTAATAAATTCAGTATGTACAGTAAATGACCGCCAAATAGATTGTAAGAGAAGCAAAGCTAACGTATTAAATTTGTATGAGTTTCGAAGTTATTAATTCTGAAAAAGAAAATTCAAGTGGGAGCCATTACATGATCTTAAACCAGAGAGGTATCAAAAAATGAAACATTTCAGGAAACACTTGCAGTACTTGGGCTAAAAGTTTGGCATGCCTTCAAATGGGTTTGTGATAACTTCTTAAGAAATTATCGGCCTCTGGTGTCGATGTGATCGATTAAAATTCTTTCAGATGGTGCCCTAGCATGGCCGCAGTTCAATGACTGAAACTTAGTAAAAGAACAAAACGTGTTTATCTGTCTCTGTGTCTATATGTATCTCTATATGAAAGCATTCATTAATAGTTACTATAAACACAGCCACGACGCAATAATGACAGTAAGTCTAATACAATAGAGTACGTCATGTCTAGCAGAAATGTCAGCGAACATTAAAGCTATTTGTGTTAGTCGTGATCAAAGGAACGCAGTGTTGCTGGAAATGTCTTCCGAACGGCCATTATAATGATGACCGGATTGAAAGCGAGTGAAACACAACGGAATTTTGTCCATGTGAATCTAATTTGTCAGCAAACTTAATGAACAGATGAATATCTTTTCTAATGGACATTACACTTCATACGTTTAATGTGTTTTCATTTTCATTTCCGTCTCAAAACTTAACTAATTAACTGATATAGAGTAATGAGAGATTTCGTCACAGTAATGAAGCGTCCACCCCGCCTTCTCTCTCTCGCTTTTTCTGACTGATTGTCGGTTTATTTTTCTGTCAGTATGTCTGTCCGCCTGTTTGTGTCTCAATCTCAAAGACTCTTTCTCTCTCTCTCTTTTCCCTCTCTCTCTTTTCCCTCTCCCTCTCTTTCCCCCTCTCTCTTTCTCCCTCTCTCTCTTTCCCCTCTCTCTCTCTTTCTCCCCCCTCTCTCCGCCTGCTGATTGCATATCTATCTATCTATCTATCTATCTATCTATCTATCTATCTATCTATCTATCTATCTATCTATCTATCTATCTATCTACGGACCCCTTTTA
>NC_068982.1:138712460-138714699 GCF_001194135.2 Octopus bimaculoides
TATATATATATATATATATGTAACTTTGGACACTAACTCACACATGTTTCTATGCACATACATACATACATACATACATACGTATACATATATAATCTGAAGGCTAAATATGTGTAATTTACTGTTTCAATTTGAAATTTGATTCATATCTATCTCCTCTAATTAATGTTTTACATCAGTTACTACTGGCTGGCTTTTAAATACCACTTATAAACAAGATAATGCTGCGCCAGAGCGACACAGTCTATGTTTAAATGAATCAATGAAACATAGGGTCTGGTCCGACCATACTCTCACCCAACACACATACACAAAGTCAAATGACAAAAATGCGAAATAAAATGGTATCATACATGAAAATATTAACAGATGGATGAATACTTTGAAATTGGTGCTTAAAACGTAGTAAAATTGTTGGATGTAGAATCCAACATGATCTGAAATTAATCCAGTACACAAACAAAATGGTGATGTATTAATCATGGTGTTAGACTTTATTTTTTTATTGTTTTTTTTTAATTAATTTTTCCCAAGCAAGGCTTGAAGCGACAGTAAGAGCAAAGGACTAAAAGCGGGAAAAAATGGGCCTACAAATTAAAAAAATATCGATTGAGAGAAATCTTATGGGACTGAATATCGTGTAAGAAAGGGAAACAATTGAAGGAAACAAAATGAAAGGCTTTTTATGAAACGTAACGATAGATATATGCAATTAGTTGAACTGAGGTAGGAATAAATGTAATAAGAGTCCTTATTGTGAATTGTTAGAGATTCAAAAGCATACCGGTAAGCGTATCATGGTGTGCTAGGAACCTTAATCCTAATTTCATAATTTTCCCCTTCTATTAATGTTTACAGAACAGCTCAGTACAAGAAATATGAGCCTGATGGAAGGGCTTACTGAATACCACGAATGAGTAGAGCAATGCAGAGTCCGAGAGTTTCTGCTGCAAGTCAGTTACGGCGGGCTCTGGTTGGTTTGGAACTACTGGTGAAACGAAGTGGGGTCGAGGGGTTTACGGTCCAACACTGACGTCGGCAGGATTTGAAATCACGCCGTAAAGTGCTGGAACAAATAACGCCAGTTATTTTTTTTTCTGAGAGTCTAACAGTTCTGTATACCCACCACCACTTAATAAAAACAGACACGAATATTCAATATCACCATGTTAATCAAATTAACATACACAGCAGTCACTATGGTTTCAAAGAAAATAGCGGACTCCCTATGATCTACTGGAATTCTACTTCTTTTGCTGTCGGTGTTACTGTTATATATAGGGTGATTCAAAAGTCTCCATACACAGGAAAAAGTTATTTTTTTTATAAGAAACAGTTTATAAGATCCCTTAGATCCCCTGATCTGACCCCTCTTGATTTCTATCTTTGGGGGCGTTTGAAAGGCACAGTGTATCACGGAAAGATAAAAGACACAAATCATTTGAAGGAATGCATCACCAACTCATTTGCATACGTATCACCAGATGTGCAATTACGAGTTCACAATGAATGGGGTAAACGTATTGCCATGTGCATTCAAAACAAGGGTAACCATACACAGCCTGTTAAATAAAAAAGAAACTGTTCTTATAAACCGTTTCTTATAAAAAGATAAATTGTTCCTATCCATGGCGACTTTTGAACCACCATGTATGTTGAAAGTTTACCAAGTTGTTGGGAAAATCGTTTGGGTTTGAACTTGAACTGCCTGATTTCTTCACAGATTTGTTGTGGTTTTGCATATCAAAGGATATTCTGCGATTTAAGAAAATCACGTAGTTGTTCGCCTGTAAAATAAGAAGAGCCTCATGGAAGTGCTTACTGAATACCACGAATGAGTAAAGCAATGCAGAGTCCGAGATAAGAGTTTCTGTTGCAAGTCAGTTATGGCGGGCTCTGGTTGGGTTTGGAACTAATGGTGAAACGAAGTGGGGTCGAGGGGTTTACGGTCCAACACTGACGTCACAGAGAAAATTAATAAAAACCGTTGCATGTTGGAGGAAGATTTATAGTTTGTTGCTGTTTGGATATAAGCCGAACTTGTCATCGCCAGCTTCGTCTACTAGAGAGCGCGGGAGATGTATGGTGAAGCCGTTCTTCACTTTCTTCCCTGTTGTATACGTGTGTATGTCTGTACGTATTTATGCATTTACGTATACACGCACTCACACACACACACACACACACACACACACACACACACACACACACACACACACACACACACACACACACACAC
>NC_068982.1:138714915-138715597 GCF_001194135.2 Octopus bimaculoides
ATATATTAAAAAAACAGAAGACGAAGACAGGTGTGTAAACAACAAACAGGTGTATTAGTTTAACGCTCGGAAAGGTGAGAAAGTCTTTTACGTTTCGAGGCTACGCTCTTCAAAAGAAAGGAACACGAGAAAATAAACAGAGAGAGAATAAAAAAAGAGGGAAGGTAAGTCGGTTACATCGACTCCAGTGTTCAACTGGTACGTATTTTACTTATTTTCTCGACCTCGAAAGAATGAAAGGCAAAATCAGCCCACCGGCATTTGAACTCAAAATGTACAGAACGACGAAATGCCGCTAAACATATTACTCAGGGTGCTAACGATTCAGCCAGCTCATACACATATACATCGTGGGGCAGAGAGGACGGACGTTTTTAAAATGGCTATTACCTACCCTCAGGGGGTGGGATATTTGTTCAACAATTACCATTCGATCCGTGGTGTCTTAGAATTTTGTTTCTTTGCCGGTGAAACCATGGCGCCGAGAGCGATAGAGCATCGCGTGTTTTCCTACGACAGTTATGTGAAGAATAACGAGTCTGTCACAGCAGTTCAGCTTGAGTATCGGCGCCACTCCAAGATTCACCAAAATCATGCTATTCCCAGCCATAACACACTCTTACGCTGGGATGAATGCACTTCGTACACGAGGTACACTAATGAATAACGGAACGGGGGGGGG
>NC_068982.1:138716268-138717275 GCF_001194135.2 Octopus bimaculoides
ATATATATATATATATATATACATACATATATGTCTATATACACACACACACACACATATATATATATAAATATATGGGTATTCAAAAATATATGCAAGCGTGAGGAATATAAGGTATATACGTGTGTGCGTGTGCGCATGTGTATATATGTATATAAACGTATGTACATATAAGCGCCCAAAACTGAATATAAAATTTACAAGTGACACTGGCCCACTGGAGATTACAATCCCAGAGTCTAAATCAGTGCGGGATCTGGGTGTGGACATGAGTGATGTTACTTTTTTTCAGGATGGTATCAAAGTGCAGACCACTAGCTGGATGGATCCTGAGAACCTTCAGTGCCTGAGAGAAGGAAATCATGATGGTCCTAAAGAGAACATTCGTCCCCAACCCCCTGGAGTACAGATCTCACCTATGGTCACCTCACAGTTTAAATTTAACAGCGGACCTTGAAGCAATCTAGCGAAGCTTCACAAAGGAGATCGTCTCATTGCAACAGCTCAGCTACTGGGAAAGGCTGAAAAAGCTAAGATTCTACTTCCTGAAGCGAAGGCGGGAGAGGTATGCAGTAATATACATCTGGACGATCCAAAAGGAATTGTGCCAAATTTTGGCATTGAAAACTACACAAATGCTAGGACGGGTCGCTACTGTACAGTGCCAAAGATCCTAGTAATGGCATCGCACTTCAGGACCAGTTACTGCAACAGTCTGGGTTTCAGGAGCCCACAGCTTTTTAATATTCGCTCAAAGTGCCTGAGGGACCTACACAAAGTGGATGTAGGTGTTTTCAAATCAGGACTGGATCTCTTACTGTCGAGAGACCGAGACGAACATATATCGCGGCAAGAGGTGCAAATGAGGGTAGTGACATGAAACTCCTTTATTTCCAAAATGCCACATATCAGAAGAGGCTCACAATAATAACAGTGTCGCAAAACGGCGGTGCCCCAGGATGGCCACAGCTTTGAGCTGAAACTACTAAAACATATATATATATATA
>NC_068982.1:138718149-138721527 GCF_001194135.2 Octopus bimaculoides
TATATATATATATATATAAATATATATATATATATATATATACACATATATATGTGTATATATGTATATATATGTATACATATATATGTATGTATATAATGCATTACGTATGTATGTATGTATGTATGTATGTATGTATGTATGTATGTATGTATGTAGTTGTGAAATAATATCATCAACAGAATAGATTATCAAAAGCCATTATAATAAATATATCGTCATAATCTCCAGCTTCGACTTGCTGTTATTGAGATTTTTTTTTGTGCCGTCATTGTCAGTAATCTTTTTAAGTCACCGTTGGTAGTACACTCTCCGTCGTCGTCGTCGTCGTCGTCGTCGTCGTCGTCACCGTCACCACCACGGCCGTCGTCGCCGTCGCCATCTTCGTTTTTGTTGTCTATATTTCTCTCTTTGTTTTACAATAAATATCGCTTAAAGAGCTAACTGATCAGAGAAAACGACGAGACAGTCACTGGTGGCTACTTATTTCATAGTTTCAAAGTCTAGCAAAAGAAATTCCCCTGCAGCTGTTTTTCACCTCGTATTTTTTTCTATTTTCTACTGAATTATATATTCCGACGAACTTTTACTGAGCATTAAAGTAAAAACAAAGGAAATTAAGAAATATTCATTGAGACAATCATATTTATTGAAAATATTCTTAAATAGTTTCCACTGTAGTCGTTGTTAATGTTGTTTCACCTTGAAGATATCTCTCAGCGAGATGATAAATGTGATGTTTACTTCTTAACTTCTTACGACGATTGTATTCACGAGAAATACCGACGAATAACGGAATGTTGATGAAATGGCGTTCATGGATACCAAACTGACTTTCCTCGTCTGCGGCGCAACATTTTCGAAAGAGACATCTCACACGTGACCATAACAGTAGAGTATTGGGTATTCTGCGATGCCCAAATGCCACCAAATTTCAAGTAGGAGTATAACAAAAGTTTTCCATTAAGATTTGTGATTAAATTAATGAGCAAGGTTAATATTTATAATGAATTTGCCATTTTATCTAGGTGTGGAGCGTACACCTGACACACCCGGAATATACGCCCCCGGACCATAACTATATTCAGCTGCCACCTTGTGGAGAATAAAGAGACAATAATACGAGCTGGCAGACTTATTAGCGCGTCGGACAAAATGCTTATCACATTTCTTCTGGCTTTATACGTTCTGAGTTTCGTATCAAGGCAATTAACCCCCTCCAGGACAGTTACCCACCCACTTGGTTAATTACCCCCTCTCCAATATACAAAGAAGTTTTAAATCGTCATCTGTTGTCCTCAGGGGGTTATTTTCCATGGAGGTAAATGTCCTAGACTCCTGAGTTTAATTACTGCTGAGATTGACTTTGCTTTTCCTCGTTTTGGGGTCGATAAAATAAAGTATCGGTCGAATACTTTATTTTATTAGCTAGCCTCTCCCGCCTAAAATTGTTGGCCTTCTGCCTCAGTAAACCAACGCATGATCTAGCTGAGAAATCGCAATGCGGACAGTAGTCATTTGCGGGAAGGCTGTAGTTCTGATGGTTTATTTCCTTATTTTCCGGTAACTGCTTTTAGTGGTAAGAAACTCTCAAGGGAGCTAAAGAGCAGAAGGTCTTGGGAGAAGAAAACCATTCAGGCAACTATTTCGGTCTTTAACTTCTTACACTCTAAGGTGGGGGAGAGATGCGCATGACTCCAGGGTGCTCTTTTGCCGCCACTTTGTAGCCTCTTTGATATCGGAGACTCGTGCATTTAAACCACTTCGATATTTCATCTGGTCGCAACTCCTCTCCGTTGACTAAGGTTTCAAACTTAAGGAATAATGTTAGTTGTCATGGTAGCGATGACTGGAAATATCAAGAAACCAAGCAGCCAACATTTTTTGTGACGGCTATTACTAGTACTAAGAAACCCTTAAAAAAATTCAACAGTAGAAGGTCTTCAAACAAAAAATCGTCATCAGGCAAGTGTTTTAGCTCTTAAATTCTTACACTCGAAGTGGGGCCAGGTTTCCTGAGTGCCCTTCTGCTGACATGTTGTTGTTTCGGAAACTTGTGCAATTAAACCGCTTCGATATTTCATCTAGTCGCAACTCCACTCCGTTGACTCTACTTTCAGACTAAACACTTAAAGAAGAAACGTTGGTTGTCATGGTAGCGGGGAAACGTTAATGCTATCACAGTGACTCACTCAGAGTCACTTACATTAGCGTTAAAATACAAAAATATTTCCTTCAAATGGTATGCAGACTGCGCTTGTTCCTCCTCGACCAGAAATTCAGCACCACAATATGCTACAAAGCTACATTGTTCTACATCACTGCATCGCTAAACTATCCTATATACAATACGGTAATACATCAAGCTATTCCTCCACATATATACACTAACGAAGTATAGTATACTACCACACTATCACAGTACAAAATATTACGCCACTACATTAAAAGAACTTTTACTACTTTGAATAACTAAACCATGCATTATGCACTATACTACTTTACCAAACACCCCTGTACTACAACATTACATTATTACATTGTACTGTACGAGGGCGTTGAAAAGTTCCTGGTTTTAAAGGTATCGCGAAGGGCTGGTTGGAGGTTCAACGTTCCCAGATCTTTTACAGGGCTTAGAAAAACTGAAGGATCCCTGCAATGAATGTGTGAATCTGAGAAAGGAATACGTTGAATAAAATCATAATTAACTGCTCCTCCTGCATTTTGTTTTACCCAAAGCCAGGAACTTGCTACCACTCCCTCGTACTAGACTCGATCACTACATAATATTACTACACTATTATACAATTTTCAAGTTTGTCTCTGCAGATTTTCTATACATTAAGAGCCAGCGCTGCAAGTTACGAAGTTTCGTTTAAAAATACGTCTATATGCAAATAAAAAAAAATGCTTTCTTCTGTCTCCAGTCATATTGTTCACATAGCTGTGTTTACGAAACGCCACAATTTGCAGTTCTGGCTCTGAATCCTACAAAAAATCTAAAGGGATAACCTTAAAAGCGAAAATATCGCACTGCTAACACACGGTATAACAAAATATTGTCTTGTAAACCTGTTAATGTACTTGGTTTGCAAAACGAAGTACTGTTGTCTTGCCAACAATTAAAATTTCTTGTGCAACTGTATCATTCTGCTCTGCGCTACACGTCTACGCTAGATTATACCACTATACTACTACTACTACTACTACTACTACTACTACTACTACTACTACTAATACTACTACTACTACTACTACCATCACCACCACTATTACTACTACTACAACTACTACCACCACCACCACCACCACCACCACTACTACTACTACTACTACTACTACTACTACTACTACTACTACTACTACTACATTTACCTA
>NC_068982.1:138722571-138725713 GCF_001194135.2 Octopus bimaculoides
CTTCTTCTTCTTCTTCTTCTTCTTCTTCTTCTTCTTCTTCTTCTTCTTCTTCTTCTTCTTCTTCTTCTTCTTCTTCTTCTTCTTCTTCTTCTTCTTCTTCTTCTTCTTCTTCAGAATGGTGGAACAGACGATAATCAGAAGAGAGATATAAAAAAGAATATAGATAGAAAAAAGAAAAAAAAAATCTAGTGAATAGATAAAGTGACGCAGAGGTAAAGATAAGAGCAACAAAAATATAATATTATATAAAAGAAAGCAATGGCTTCCCTAGGAAAACCGAACAAAAGGCTAACAAGGAACAATCAAGACAATGACAAAATATATAAAAAAAAAGAGCGCAAGAGAAGGTGAAAGTGAAAGTGAAAGGAAGACGAAACCATACAATAATGTAACTGTGGCGGAAATGAAAGCTACAGGATGAAAACAGGAAGAGTGACGAAGAACATTTGTTACTTTTTGCATTATTTTTGGCTTTGTTATTTTTCGTCTCTTTTAGCACTGCAGAAGGAGAAGATAGTTCAGAGCTTATTAAGGATATGTGAAAATGAAAATGAACATGAAACGGAATAATAAATAATTAATAAAATTAACAGAAGGCACCAATTCATAAATAAATGAATGAATAAATAAATAAATAAATAAATAAATGAAGAGAGGATGCGTTTTTTAAATTTATTTTTAGAAGACGAGGAAAATATGAAAACAGCAACAATAACTACGGCAACGGAGTGGTGACTGTTTTAGAAAACTTGCAACTTTATTCCCTATTCGTTTCCGAGTTCAGCTTAAACTGGTATCAGGCAGAACCTGTGAGAGCAGCGTCACGTGGTTAGCGTTTCCGCCATGTTCTCATCACTTGAAAGGAGAAGGAAAAAATCTGGAAATACTGAAAATTAGCGAAACACTTATTAAGTTATTTGGCCAACGTTTTGTCCGAATGTCACAGATTAATGACCAACAGCGTTCCGACCATGACCGTTCCGGCTTTTCGAACATCTAAGTTTACAATATATATTGTAGTTATATCCCTATATCTTTAGATTTGTTGGTGTATCTATGCAAGTATATATATCACAAAATCATGTCAGTGACCAGGTCGCGGTTGGTGCGACGAGAATTTTGAGATCAAATAACAGATGTTTTTGTGAAGTTAACGTTCATTGCGTATTAGTGAATGGCGAATAATGTATCTTCCACGCTAGAATGATTTATTTTCAACACACGGTGTCTCTGATCACATTATTTGCATGCATATATATGGCTTAGTGGTTAGGGCATTCGGCTCACGATCGTAAGGTCGTGAGTTCAATTTCCGGCGACGCGTTGTGTCCTTGAGCAAGACACTTTATTTCACGTTGCTCCAGTCCACTCAGCTGGCAACAATGAGTAGTACCTGTATTTCAAGGGGTCAGCCTTGTCACATTCTGTGTCACGCTGAATCTCTCCGAGAACTATGTTAAGAGTACACGTGTCTGTGGAGTGCTCAGCCACTTGCACATTAATTTCACGTGCAAGCTGTTCCGTTGATTGGATCAACTGGAACCCTCGTCGTCGAAACCAACGGAATGCCACGTCATACACATACACACACACACACACACACACACACACACACACACACACACACACACACACACACACACACACACACACACACACACACACACACATATATATATTAGGTAAGTGATGTGATAAGAGATACTGCGTGGGTATGTGTATGTGTGTGAGAGTGTGTATCTGTGTGCATGTGTATGTGTGCATGTGTGTGCTGATTTGAAGAAAAATTGCTGCTATTTCTAACAAGTCGAGTGACAACGTAGAGGTTCCTTCTTTAGTTTGTTTTCTTATTTGTATGTTTATAGGTTTGTATTCTTCCAGCCCCTTTCATCAGGAAGCTGACTCATTGACCCTTTCCACCCAAGGCGACCGCAGAATTCTATCTCACCGAACAATGTTTATATCACGAAGCGATAGTCAGATATCTAGTTATGTACTTTGTAATAAAATAAATAACAGCTGACATAACATATCCAGATGTGATTTGATTGAAGTTTCGGTATTTCTGTTTCCTCGGGATTATGTATATGATGTATATTATTGCGACGTATTTGAATTATCATTAACAAAAAGAGGTCGTCTTGAAAAGTCTGTTTCTCTTTGATATATTCAAACATGGAAGTCATTCGATAATCTGATTGTTACGCTTTCACAATATTGGAAATATAAATGTGCACTGGTAAGCTTTGTAAAACTGGTAGAGAAAAAGGGATAATAACTTATAGAACAAAACCATTATCGAAATGGTTAGGGAAAAATACTGATGATAACGCGTCACCGACTGTACAAGTATTATTGTGGCGTAAATTGTTGATTGCTGTAGTGCAAAGAACATCCCCTCCAGTGAGTCGTGACCAGGTCTGATTGTTATAACTAGTTGAAAGTATTTCACTTATCTAACTCCATTTTACTCGTCTCGTTTGTTCTCCACTCCTTAAGCTTTACCCTTAAGGGAAAACACTGTCTCAATGAAAACCAGTTTTTAGATGTCCTAAAGCAATGAGTCATCAGAAATCCGTAATAAAAGCTACAAATGATGCGTGCTTGTAACCAATCATTTAGTCGTTCAAAGTAATTGGAAAAACAGCAAGAGTTTCGTATTTCACGTGGAACGTACCGAATAGAATAGTACTAGTAGTATAGTAGCGAATATGAGGCATGATTGGGAACATTGGGTACAAGTGTAGAAAATAACAAAAATTCATTCGAGAATAATTTCAAGAAGTGATTTGTTTATTAAAAGGTGGTTGTGTAGGATTAAATTCCAGCTTTACTTCTGAGTTATGACCATGCTACATTCTTTTCTACTGTAGGCACAAGGCCCGAAATTTTAGGGGAGGGGGACAGTCGATTAGATCGGCTCCAGTGCGTAACTGGTACGTAATTTATCGACCCCGAAAGTATGAAAGGCAAAGTCGACCTTGGCGGAATTTGAACTCGCAACGTAAAGACAAACGAAACACCACTAAGCATTTCGCTCGGCGTGCTAACGTTTCTTATTTCTATATTGCCCACAAGGGGCTAAACATAGAGGGGACAAAGAAGGACACACAAAGGGATTAAGTCGATTACATCGACTCCA
>NC_068982.1:138725723-138731015 GCF_001194135.2 Octopus bimaculoides
GGGGCTAAACATAGAGGGGACAAAGAAGGACACACAAAGGGATTAAGTCGATTACATCGACTCCAGTGCGTAACTGGTACTTAATTTATCGACCCCGAAAGTCTGAAAGGCAAAGTCGTCCTCGGCGGAATTTGAACTTACAACGTAAAGACAGACGAAATACCGCTAAGCTCTTCGCCCAGCCTGCTGACGTTTCTGCCAGCTCGCAGCCTTAATAACCATGTCACGTTAACTACAAATACTTATGAAGGAATAGAAAATTCCTTAAAATATTTCTAATGTCAAGAAAATTGGTCCTAGTAATATATAAAGTCCACTGGATCAACAATGTATGACTCCTAAAATATTGGCTTTTTGCCTAAGTGTTAAAGGAATTATAATTGTTGGCAAGTTATTGGATAGTTGTGCTGAGTCCTGCGAGGAAGTTGTTGCTTCCGAAGTGAACTGGAGAATATACTTCTGGGCATAGAGCATAAGTTGGAGTAGAAGTGAGAGGAAGAGAACAGAGAAAGAGAAAGACAGAGCACCAACTGGGATTAGCCTGGTGTAAGATACATATATACACACATACATGCATGAATGAATACATACATACATGCATGAATGAATACATACATACATGCATGAATGAATACATACATACATAGAAACATACATACATACATACATACACACATACATACATATATATATATATATGCATATATATATACATACATACATACATACATATATACATATATATACACACACATACAGTAATTGCCGGTTGCATACACACAAAATAAATATGCAAACCAAACAAATATAACGAGCACAGCACACACACTTTCCGTCAACACCATCGCACGTCGATGCCATGCACACTTTGTACGTTACATATACCAAACGCATTAAAATGCTAAACGAAATACGACTCAGTCCTCACATTCTGTCACCACACACTAACACGATTCACAATAACCCACATAAACCAGCTTAACCGCCCAGACACAACATATACACCACATTCACTTAGATCACACGGTGCACATTCACAAAACAACAATAAGTAAAAACAACAAAACAAAACAAAGAAGAAAACTTACAGAGTTTTCTTCTTGTTTTTCAGAAATACCCTCCACGCCATACAAGCACACACCACTTTGTATCTTATATACTGTTTAATATATACGTACATATGTATACATCTGTACGATGACTTACGTCAAGACATTTCATATAAAAACAAATTCAAATACGCATGCGTAAATAGACGTAAATACACATACATAAGAACCTATATGAACATAAATTCTCACACATAGAAACACATTAACTCATGTGTTAAGCTTATCCTTTCGTTAATCAGACAGTGTTTCAAACATCATACATTACTGTATATTAACATTTCACTTGTCCATGATCTGCTCCAGGTGAAAAACCCGGTTTCAGAAAGAGTAAAAGGAAATAATTATATTTCCTTTCATTAATGTTTAATACACTCTATCCTAAGCGTTTCACCAGTTTAAGTTGTAGGAAATAAATTTGGAACAAAGTGGAAAGATTAACTTAATAAGGCTATTGATTGACCACAAATGTTACTTAAATGGATAAAACTGTATTTTCTCTACTCTCATTTCTGCAATACTGGAGGGGATAGAAAGAAAAAGTTTTAGGAAGTTTTAACCATTGTCTATTATGGTCATTTTACACAGGATAGAATCAATTTTCTCAAACTAAATAAGACGATCATGTTAAACGACTCCAGACAACGAGCGATATATTGAGTTGTTCAAATTCTATCAGTAGCGCTGTCTGATGTATAAAGCCGACATATTTGACTTCTGAAGCTCAGACGATGCTTCCCACCCATCCCCGAAATTTAATAACTTAAACTTGAAAATCAATTGACATCGATCAGAAATTGAAACAAAGTTACAGACAGTTTTCATTACAATAAAATATTTAGGTAATGGGTTGAAAATAAGGATGAAGATCTCTTTTGTCTTAGGGGTTGTCATTGAAATATCTTACTACGTTCTATGTATCAGGGACCGTTATGTTATGTGCCTAAGGAATATCTTTGTGAGACCAGGGAGTATTCGTGTGGTTTAAGGAGTAGTTGTACTCTGTGTCTAATGAGTATCAGAAGTACAAAATCATGGCCTGCTTCTAAAGAATCCAAAACGCGTTTAGAGAGACGTCAAGTCGTGCGTTTAAGGAGCTATCATTATGAGTAACTATGAGTTGTCAGGATCGTTAGCACACCGGACAAATTGCTTAGCGGCATTTCGTCTATCTTTAGCCGAGGTTGACTTTGCTTTCATCCTTTGGGGCTTGATAAATCAAGTACCAGTTGAGTACTGGGGTCGATGTAACCGATTTAATCCCTCCACCACATTTCCAAGCCTTGTGCCTATAATAAAAAGGTTTATGAGTGACTAAGAAGTATCATGCTGCTTCTCTAACGAACATCACGTGATATATCTAAGGAGTGCCCTGCTGTGTTGAAAACGTAGTTCATCCTGTCCTTATAAAATATATTTCTACGTAAACAAATAGTATTGATTTATCCCAGTTGTTATAACTGCTGGAGTGAATGGAAAAGACCCCAGTATTTGACTGGTACTTCATCTCATTCGTCTCTGTTCTCGAAAGAACGAAAGGTAAAGTTGATCCTAGTAGGATTTGAACTGAGAGTTTAAAAAGACGCAACCAAATACTGTAAGCTATTTTGTTCGGCGCACTGACGCTATCCAATCCACTATCCTAACTAATATTTAATATCATCTAGATAACATCATATTTTACTGTGTTGTATCCCACATTCTTTAAAAACAATGGGGTAACACATCTCTAAACTGTTCTCTGAAGGAAATCTCACATATTCCTGACTCATTGAATACACCAGAAAAGCAATTCCACCCGGTCTAGTCTAACAATGGCTGCCAGCTTACTGACTGGGTTAACAGTGACTCTCAACCTATTTATGGGGATAACGGTGACACTCAATCTAGTTACTGTGCTAACAGTGACTCGCCAGCTATTCGCTAGAACGGCAGTAACTATTTACCAGTTTACTGGACTAACGGACGCCCAGTCTAGTTATTGGGCTAACAACGGCTCTTCACCTATTTACTGGGATAACAATGACTCACAAAATAGTTACTGGACCACGAGTGACGATTCATTTATTTTTAGAGCTAATAATGACTCTCCAGTTTTTTACTGGGCCAACACTGGCTCTCAGAATATTTACCGGGGTAACAGGACCAATCAATCTACTTACTCAGTTAACAGGGACTCCCAATCTATTTATTCGGTTAACAGCACCTCTCAAATTACAAACTGAGCTAACAGTGTGACAATTATTCTAGTTATTAGACTAATAGAAACGTTCATTTTATTTATTACGCTAACAGTAACTTCCAGTGGATTTACTTGACTCACAGTGACTCTCAACCCATCTATTTGAACTAGTACTGACTCTCCACCAATTCAATGAGCTAACAATGATTCTTAATACATGGCTAAATACACTGTTAACTTATTGAGTTAACAGTGACTCTTAACCTATCTACCATGACTTTCAAACTATTTATTGGGCTAATAGCGACTCGTAACTTATTTACAGTGACTACCTATTTAAAGTGATTCTCAATTTACTTATTGGGAAACCAGAGCCTTTAAGTTCATCTGAAGTGGCTTTCACCGTTGCGGGGCTAATAGTGACTCCACCTGTTTACAGTAACCGTCTGGGTATCAACCTATACATTGAGCCAATAGTGACTCTTAAATTACTTATAGTGACTCACTATACTCACTGAGCTAACCGAGATTCTCTACATATTCAACCTACCAACTGGGTTAACTGAGACTCTCAAGCAATTTACGAGTTTAACTTCAACTCTGGAACTATTAAATAGGTTAATGATTTTTTTTTACCCATTTACAGGGTAACCCTCAACCTTTATACCCAGTGCCAACTCTAAGTCACAACCTATAACCAATGCAGTGTCAGAAGTTTCAAAAATCTATATTTAAAGCAACAATAATGTGAATATATTATTCTGCCTTCATCAATAGATAAGTGAATCAATAAGAAAATTCTGGAAAGAAAGATGGTTGCCAGATATGCTTAATGTTTGTTCTAATACACTAACTTGTATTGACATCAATTTTATAGTCTGTCAGTTCGGGCCGGAGAATGTGTGCCAAAGATGTACGCATTTCAGAACGTGTTCAGATGTCATTGGGGAGAAAAGGATTTTCTTCAATAAATACTTTTCGTTTGCTCAACACGAACAATAATTCACAATAGCGGGAGAATATCTTTTATTCATTAAGTTACATATTACGTCAGTTGAATACTAAACGCTTGGCTCCTTTCATTGTGCAAAGACAGATAAGCGGAGGAGACAAGAGAGAAATAGAAAGGAAAAGAAACAAGAACAAAGAGAGAGAGAGTGAGAGTGAAAATGACAGAAGGAGACGAAACTGAGAAGATATGGAAGGAGACAAAGGAAGGAATAATGAAGTAAAGCGAATGAACAAGAAAACTACAAAAGAAATTAAGATGGGAACAACATTGTTTCTGATTTATCATTTGAATCATCATTGAGACAGAACAAAAGAACAATTGTTACACATACAAGTCTTAGCGTTCTGTTTTCCTCCATTCCAACTCAGCGACTTGGCTCTCGTTTCTAATGGCTAGCATTATTTAGTATTTAACGTAAGAGCCAAGAATGTGCAATGATTGACATCTAGGCTCTCGCCAGGCAACCATCAACTACTTTATTATCGCTCGGTCTATTTACATTCATTAAGTCGACACTAAGTGCATAGGAATTTGTGTGGCACGAAGTCGTAATGTGTCTCTTGGGAAATACCGTGAAAATAGAAGGAATAGCTAATTACAATACTCCACCATTGCGGTCAGTTGTTTCGAGACAGATGAAATAAATAGTTTTTGTTAAACGAAATGGTGGACACACGCACACACACGCACACACACACACACGCACACATACACACACACACACACGCACACACATATGTATTCATTCTGTTCTTGTCTTTATATGAAAAAGTACTACAGATGTTGCATGTGCACATAAGATTATATACTTAAAATATGTACATATGCATGCAAAGCTATATAAGATTCATATATTCATGTGAGTTGTATGTGTGCATATACGTATATATGCACGCATACACACGCACATGTGTACATACACACACACACACACACACACATATATATATATATATATATATATATATATATATATATATATATATATA
>NC_068982.1:138731594-138739421 GCF_001194135.2 Octopus bimaculoides
TATGCGTGTGCATGATTGCATTCTAAAATGTATATACAACTATTCTCCATACAAATAATCACTCAACACATACACACACCTGCACACACACACGCACATTCACACGCACGCATATTCATACGAGCATACACACACATACACACACACTCTCTCTCTCTCTCTCTCTCTCACACACACACACACAGTTACGCGAGCACTCATACACGTGTGTACACACGAACGAACACATGCATAACAAAAAGAAAAAAGACAATTACACGTCATATATTTCATTGTGTGCAGAAATGAAGAGAATGACAAGAAGAAGGAGAGGGAGAGGGAGAGAAAGAGAGAGAGAGGAGAGAGAAAGAAAGAAAGAAAGAAGGAAAGAAGGAACCGAGAAAGGACAGGGAGGGAGCTTAAAGACGAAAGACCTGAGATGAGGAGAAGCCACTGGAAAGAAATAATGACGGTAATAATAATAATAATAATAATAATAATAATAATAATAATAATAATAATAATAATAATAACAGCAACAACAATAAATGAATGAATGAATAAATAATGTTTTGTGATGGTGATGACTGGTTTAAAGAAGGCTTGAAAAGAAATTAGATATGTACATATATGACAATTAGCAGACAGGACAACGTAAATGTCTTCTCTGATAATAGTAATAAAAAATGTATTTCTATTGCAGATAACGACTTTCGCTTGGTGCTATGAACATATTTATGATAAAATCTTGAAAAATATAGTGCCATTTGATTGATTATCAAATATATATTTTTGTGTATCGTTCAACTTATCTCCCGCTTTTTCTTTTCTTTATTTAGTTTCATTCATTTTTTTTCTGTTTTTTTTTTTTTGTCTTGCTTTGTTTTTATTTATTTCTATTTTGCGTGTTTTCCTTTTCAGTAACTCACACATTAAAATTAACACGTAGTATCGAGAGATTTTATTGCTCTACAATATATAATAAAGTCTATTTTTCTTACCGATATACGGACGATATTAAAATTGAATGGGTTGTTAAATGGGGGAAAAAAAAGGAGGAAAAACGAAAAGAAATATATATATATATATATATATATATATGTATGTATTTCAAATATAAATAGCCAATTTGACTGGAGAGAGAGAATATAATGTAATATAGAAAGTATAATCTAAAAGCGGTTGTTGGAAGAATGTCTTTAAGAAGCAGTGGAAACAGTATTGAAAAGTTTGCAGGTTGTTGTTTTTGTTGTTGTTATTGTTCCTGTTTATCAAGGTGGCGAGTTGGCAGAAACGTTAGCACGCCGGGTGAAATGCTTAGCGGTATTTCGTCTGTCTTTACGTTCCGAGGTCGACTTTGCCTTTCATCCTTTCGGGGTCGATAAATTAAGTACCAGTTGCGTACTCAAATCGATCTAATCGACTGACCCCCTCCTAAAAAGTTTCAGGCATTGTGCCTAGAGTAGAAAAGAATATTCCTAAGATTATTAAGGTAGCTAGCTTGCAGAAAGGTTAGCACGCCGGGCGAATGCTTAGCGGTGTTTCGGCTGTCTTCATGTTCTGAGTTCAAATTTCGACAGAGATAAAGCGACAGAGAGGTGATGATCAAGAAATGGACTTGAAGTTGAATACTAGTCAGTCGAAACAATAGGTGGGGTTTCACATCAGAGAGAGAGTGGGGCCGGTGTGGCCGTCGAGAGGAAGATGTGCATTCTTTTCTACTGGCCCCTCAAACCTTCTGGCATCCGGAGTTTCCGACTGTCTGCACTTGTATTAGCACGCTCTTTCCAGATCACTTTCTTTGATAAGCTCATTCACAATTTCTTTCGAATAACATTCATTCACATGATATCGGTTAAGCGTTTTTAGAATAGAAGATATTTACCCAAAGAACCCCGCACTGGGATTGACATTGGAACCACATGTTAGCAAAAGTGACTTCTTAATCGTAAAATCATACTAGCATCTACTTTCCAGCACACCGGCATGGCTGCTTCAACCCGATAAAATATTTAAACGTTTCGAAAATGAAACTGGAGAGCGAACGTTAGAAAATTGAAACCAAACTATGAAAATGAAGATATAAATAAATGAAAGTATAAATAAAAATATTGGTTACAGGTAGGCTTGGTATTGATAAGATCCATTTGGGTACTATTAGAATTGAAGTAGATAACCATTCCCAGTCTACTCAAAATGAGATTATGGTTGCAGGGAAGAAAATGTAAGATAAATAAATGAAATTAAAAATAAATGCCGAGTTTAGCAGGTCGTGAAATTTGCTTCTATTTCATTATTCTCGTGCACAAGACATTTTTTAGAAATGAATGGTAAAAGTAAAGTACAACCAAGTCGAGTATGATGCCAACTTGTTCTGATATTCTTAATGACGATTGTTACAATTTGATTAGAAATGGAGACTGTCAGAGTGAAAAAGAAATCCCCAAAAGTATCTGCGATTTAGTTTTGTGGTTCTGAGTTCAAATCACATCCGGACTGGATATTCGTCTCCCTAGGGTTATGCAAAGTAATCACCCGAAAGTTTTCATGGGAAGATGGGTTGTCCATTGAGTCACCTCATAACTGTGTCTTCTTCTTCTTCTTCTTCTTCTTCTTCTTCTTCTTCTTCTTCTTCTTCTTCTTCTTCTTCTTCTTCTTCTTCTTCTTCTTCTTCTTCTTCTTCTTCACACTCTGCCTTCAAAGTTAACTTTGCCTTTCGTTCCTCCGATGGCGATAAAATAAAATACTACACAGTGACTGGGGTGGGGGGGTCAGTAGAATCAAGTATTGCCTGTAACCAAAATTGCAGGCATTGTACCAAAATTTGAGAGAATTACTTATTTTCTTTATCAACAGTTTAAATTTATAAGGCGGCGAGCTGGCAGAAACGTTAGCACGACGGGCGAAATGCTTAGCGGTATTTCGTCTTCCTTTAAGTTCTGAGTTCAAATTCCACCGAGATCGACTTTGTCTTTATTCCTTTCAGGGTCGAGAAATTAAGTACCAGTTGCGTACTGGAGTCGATCTAATCGACCGGTCCCCTCCCCCACCCCAAAAAGTTTGAGCCCTGTGCCTAGAGTAGAAAAGAATATATTAATACTTAAAGGCGGCGAGCTGGCAGAAACGGTAGCACGCTGAGCGAAATGCTTAGCAGTTTTCGGGCTTTGTGCTCAGATTAGAAAAGAATAGTTTAAATTTATAGGGTAGGTCCATGGCCCTATCAAGCGTAGTTCTGTCTGTCCTTTATACAGGTATTATTTTGTTCACTCTATAATAATTACGTAATAATTATTGTGGTCTAAATAATGTAGTTTACCTTGTAGAGGTATCCTCAGAATGTTGTATACATAGATAGAGGCATGGCTGTGTGGCAACAAATTTGCTGCTCAACCTCATAATTCCAGGTTCAGTCCCACTATGTAGCAAATTGGGAAAGTGTTTTGTATAATCTCGGATCGAATATAATCTTTTGAGTGGATTCGGTACACGGAAACTGAAAGAAGCCCGTCATATATATATATATATATATATATATATATATATATATATATGTATGTATGGATGTGTGTGTGTCTTTGTGTTTGTCTGTCCCCTACTATCCCTTAATAGCCAGTGCTGGTGTGTTTACGTCCCCCATAACTTAAAAGAAACTGATAGAATAAGTACCAGGCCTAGAAAAACAATGTACTGTGTTTTATTCATTGGACAAAATTTTTTTCAGGCGTTGCCCCACCTTGACCGTAGTCTAATAATCAAAAGAAGTAAAGAATATGTCAGTCCTTTAATTCTGGTTATTTCTTTGCTCGCATCTGGTTTTAATCGTGCCCAAGATACCCTTCCTTATAGCAACTGTTTCCGCTTTTAATCTCAACATTCTGGTTGTCTCTATTTCAAGATCATTATGTTTGATTAATTTCTCCATTTGTTTAAAAAATACATTGTCAAATCTGACAGATACGACTAGAAAGAGTCGTTTCTTTTCTTAGAGATCCTTCCCGAAGATATCCATTCTGATATCCGTCTCTTTGCGTGGAAATATGTGTCCCAGTGTACGGTCTATTTATCATTGTCTGAGACTGTTTCTAATTTATGTTCACTGGAATGACTACACTATTATTATTACATAGAAGGCTGTTGGCAGGTATGGGCGAGGAAATTCTCAGGGAAATTCTAGGTATCAGCAAAGACCAAATAAGTTAATGATTTCGAAGTACTTTCCGTCCAAGTTGAAGAATGGCTGAGATTACCGGATTGTGATAAACTCAACAGGCGTAAAAGGGTTTTGGAACATTTGAAAGTTTATTACAAGTGAGAAAATGTTCGTCTGTGGATAATGTAAACAGTTGACATATTTTCACAAATAGCGACTTAGATACTATTTACAGACGTGGCAAGATAGCGCCTCATAAGTAGCCGGAAGTTATGTTTACCATAGAGGTGATAGAAAATTATTTGCGGACAGAAGAGTCAAACGTGTCTCGATGTGTAAAAGATTTACAGTTGGGCTACAGAAGATAAATAAAATATTAGAGCTGGAGACATTAACACTGCAGCAAAATTTATGGGTTTTTTCAGTAAGCGTTATTTTCTTGTTTGCCTCTATTTAGAAAGCAAAGAAAATGACTACTTTCCCCTTCATAGTTTGCTTTTATGGTCTGAACATCAATGTTTTGAAACAGTTATTTTATATTACATTTCAGACAGATTCAGCGCAGAGTTGCTGATGCAGAAATATCGTTAGAGCTAATATTCTGCTCAATACCACAGATTTGCTTGTCAGTTGTTTGGCCGTAACCAGTTGAGCACGTTCCTTAGTAGCATCTCTGAACCTGAGCAGGGCTAGTTGGGGAGTATCATAGCCATGTGTTGAGAGGGATACTTCTAGGTTTGAATAAATGTAACAAAAGCAAAGTTTGAAGGAAATATTAGCCATTTTCCATACTTTCTAGGGGCAAGCAAGTACAAAATAAAAGTTGCTATCCAAGGACAAAAATCGTGGTACACAGTTTAGTATGAATAAACAAAAGTTGGTACAAAGAACAATTTCCCATTATTTGCTGAGGTTTTTGGACAAAAGAAAAGACTCTACTTGTAACAGTTCAAAGGACAGAGTAAGGGTTATATAAAATATACGAAGCCCAGTATACCTATCATGACTACCCGTCTGATAAGGGTACACCAGGCACATGCATCACAACCATATGTGCGTGACATAGTAGTCTCATATCAAGATAAACAGCACATGACCTCGCAGGTGGGGCCCAGTTAGAATTTTCTTCAGGTCGTGTAACCCATCTCGCTCAAAAGGTCCCTGAATAAGATTCGTTTAAGGATGTTGAGCAAAACGCCCATGTTTCAAAAGGTGAATTATTCCTCTCAAAGAATTCCTCTCAAAGAATTCCTCTCAAAGAATTCCTCTCAAAGAATTCCTCTCAACACATGGCTATTATACTCTCCCACTACTTCTGCTCCTGATCAGAGATCCACGTATCGTCAGCCACCAAGGGACATGTTCAACTGGTTAGGGTCAAACAACTGACAAGCAAATCTGTGGTATTGAACAGACTATTTGCTGTAGCCCATCTTTTATAACAAGACAAAACAATGTACATGATAACACTTCCAATCAATTAAGATCAGAAGCCATGAGAGCCACTGCCTGGTACTGCATCAGGGCATGGTCACTGCCTGTTACTGCATCCGGGCATATTATTATTATTATTATTATTATTATTATTATTATTATTATTATTATTATTATTATTATTATTATTATTATTATTATTATGATGCTGCATGCTAGTCTAGTTAGTAGGTATTTATATTGAGGTTTAGTGACAACAAGTCTCCTCAGATCTCAAAAAAATCATCCTTATGATGGTACTTCTATGCAGGTCGACAATGAAAGTTCCAATTCCAGTCTCTTTAAGTTTCTTTAAATAGCATTTTCTCTGTTGTACCAAGTGCACCAAGTCACTACAAGAATAATTGTTTTCCTGGTCTTTCTCAGCTTTCTACCATAATTATTATTATTATCATTACTTTTATCACAACCACTATTATTATAAATATTGTTAGTTTATTTCTATTTCGTTTGTCGTTATAAACCACTTTTCTTTCCTTTTATTATTTATTTAATTATTAAACATCTCGTCGTAGAATATGGTTTATATTGTAGAAGCTTTATTTTCTGAACTTCACACATGGAAAGGTTCACTAGGAGGCAGTTCTTCGATTTTCTCTTAGGCATCACGCTTCACTGCTTCTCAACGCTTCTATAATTACAGAAGAGACTGTTCTTGTGCCAATATTACAAAAATCTTCAATATTACTATAACTATCAGTTTTTGTTAATATATTTGGAGTGTTGTCTTTTTGGAAAACTTGTTTTCTGCCTCGTGTTTCATTGTCTACGAGACGAAATACATGAAGGACATGAAGAAGTGCGCAAGAACTGGATATCTGATATCAATATCACGATGCCTCTACTCCCATATTTGTATGTATGTATGTATGTATGTATGTATGTATGTATGTATGTATGTACGTATGTGTGTGTATGTATGTATATATTAATGTCGGCATACACATACATATATACACACACACACACACACACACACACACATATGCATGTAGATATATATAGGTGTTTATATGCATATATACATGTGTATACACACACGCACACACGCACAAACATGCACATATATATATATACATATATGTACATATATACACCTACGTATATGTATGTATTTTTATGGCACTTTCGTGTGTGTGTATAATACAATATACACATAAATATACATATTGAAGTACATACATATGCATACATATCTCTCTCTCTCTCTCTCTCTCTCTCTCTCTCTCTCTCTCTATATATATATATATATATATATATATATATGATGTATATATATACATACATATTTCTGCATGTATCTACAAATATATATGTGTATATATGTGCATGCATAAGAATACATAAATGTATGCATATAAATATGTAGACCAAATATTTATTTTATTGACATCTATCTATCTATCTATCTATCTATCTATCTATCTATCTATCTATCTATCTATCTACTATCTATAAATGTATGTATGTATAGTTGTAAGAACAATAAACAATATCAGTAATATTTTAAAATATTTGCTGCAGCTTTTCAATAACTCGTATGTGACACTATGATTACAAATGTAATAATAAAATTACTACTATGGTCTGTAATAATCATAACAATAGAGATAATTTGAAATTTGGATTACAAAAGTCAAATACGCTTTTATATATTCGGAAAATTTAAGGGGAAATAAAAGAAAAAGAAGAAATGAGCCAAACGGTGAATGTAGGAATGTACAAATGAACGGAGAAGAACAAAAAAGAAATAATATTCTTTTTAGTTATATATAGCTATTTATTAAAACTGAAGTTAAGAGCTTGTGTCACAACTGGAGTTTCAGACTACTGCATAAAACTGTTTTACCTGATGATCGCAGTAGCGTGAAATGTGAGTCGTGAGACGTATTCTTAGCTTCATTTTTAATTAAAAAAATCATACCCTCTACAACTTTTATTGAACAGTAATTTCTCATTACTCTGGTATTATACATACATACATACATATACATATGTGTGTGTATATACTATTATTATTATTATTATTATTATTATTATTATTATTATTATTATTATTATTATTATTACTATTATTATTACTAAAAAGGCGGCGAGATGGCAGAAACGTTAGCACGCCAGGCGAAATGCTTAGCGGTATTTTGTCTGCCGTTACGTTCTGAGTTCAAATTCCGCCGAGGTCGACTTTGCCTTTCATCCTTTCG
>NC_068982.1:138739478-138740756 GCF_001194135.2 Octopus bimaculoides
TATATATATATATATATATATATATATATATATATATATATATATATATATATCGTCAGTAGATCATATATCCGCAAAAGAAGCACACTCTAAAGAATAGAGCATCAAGGTATTTAAAAGCAGTTAGATATATGTCCAGTCATAGAGTGACCAGTGGATTCGCATACTAAAGCACTCTGGTGAATGCATAGCATATCCCTCATTAGACTGGAGGTAGAAAACCGTTAGTTTAAGCGGCACCTGTACAACCACAGATCCTCTTGCAGGATTCCGGAAAGACGGTACGTCACGTTCCTGGCAAGTCATTTATGGCGGCTTAAGGATAATGGAACCTCGTATGATACTAAATGGAAGATCATAGAGCGGCCGGGCCCCCACGTTAACGGGAGTGGCCTATAGAAGAACCAGCAAGAATATGCAAATACACATTACCTTTATTACATGCTAGAAGTGAGATATATAGCTCATGATTCCATTTCAAGCACTACCTGCTACAGGGATGAGATTTTCCACCCGCCGATTAGAACCATAAAAAGTCCTCACAGACTGGATGCAGCCTAGGCGCGGAGATTCTTCTTAGCCCCGTTCGCCATTTAACTCCATAAAATTTGCCATATAAACTGGTCAATGGGAGATAACTCGGCCAGGCTTCAAACGGTGTTTTAGCCTTTGTTGACACATTAGCTGACCGTAACGGTTTTCTACGTCCAGTTTGAAGAGGGACATGCATCTGCCATTGAGTCAGATGCATATCCCCCTATAAGGATGCATATCCTCATATAAGGCTCCCATTCAGTCATGAATGACCATGAGATTGCACCTAGAAATGATCATCCCAAAACGCAACAATATCTGTTTCAATACACGATTTCACATCAGGAATCTTGCTGCAAAATTCATAAACGTGTGCGTGTGTGTGTGTATATATATATATACGTTTAACCTCATATTTGTATATATTACTCTAAGGGTATATGCAACTCTTTGGTTCATATCTATATCTTACAAGAGTTCTATTGTTTAAGAGATGAGGAATTATGTACATTATTTACATTATTTACATTATTTGACAGATATTTGTCCTAATCTTGTTTGATGTTAACACAATGTTTCGGCTGATATACTCTCCAGCCGTCATCAGGTGTCTTGGGGAAATTTCGAACCTGGGTTCTCATTCCTAAGGTATTTTTCGATGTTGTTGTTGTTGTTGTTATTATTATTATTATTATTATTATTATTATTATTATTATTATTATTATTATTATTATTATTATTATT
>NC_068982.1:138740766-138745483 GCF_001194135.2 Octopus bimaculoides
TTACCCCAAGATTCCGAGTTCGATTCCAAGCAGTGACCTGAATAATAATAATAATAATAATAATAATAATAATAACAGTGAATGAGAACCCAGGTTCGAAATTTCACCAAGACACCTGATGAAGGCTGGAAGGTATATCAGCCGAAACGTGTTAACAACAAACAAGATGAGGACAAATAGCCATCAAATGTAAATAATGTAAATAATGAAAATAATGTATATCTTACTACTTCTGAGATGGCAGCTGAGAATTTATAAACCTAATCGGGGTTACAGGGTGAAAGTGTCAGGTGTTAAAAGACCCCGAAATCTCCTGAAATCCTGAAACATTCCAGAGCGTTCTCTTTAGGTGTATCTTGGAACTGGTGCAGAAAAATCTGTGATGAGTGTATCATGAGACTGTGGTTGAAAATCTGGCCAAAATCAAATCGCTAGCAATACTCAATTCTGATATTTTGTTTCATCATACGTTTTCGATCTGGCAGAATCGTCAGCACGGCGGGGAAAATGCTTAGCGGTGTTTCCGAGTTCAAATTCCGCCGAGGTCAGTTTTGGCTTTCATCCTTTCGGGGTCGATATAATAAATACCCACTGCACTCTGGGCTCGATGCAATCGATTTATCCTCTTGCCTGAAATTGCAGACCTTGTGTCAAAATTTGTAACCATTATATTTTACTGGTTAAGACGGCAATCTGGCTCAATCGCTAAGCGGAATTTCACCCTTTTTCCCGTTCCGAGTTCAAATTCCGCCGTGAACGTTTCAGGGTTGACACAACAAGTACCACTCATGTACTGGTATCGATGTAATAGACTTTCCCAACCTTTTCACAAACTGTTGGCCCTGTGCCAGATTTGAATCTATTATATTTCACTGGTTCAGACATAAGAGTTAAGCCGCAATTATTAAGACTTCCGATTTCGGACGACGGACTTGGAATAAAATTGTCCAATCTCTCCATTTCCTTTGTACGTAAGTTTTCTTACGTTTTTTTTTACATTTAGCGGTACAAGTCTTTCACATTATTGCTATATCATTTCTATATTTCCTGTTGTGGATATTCTCCTTTATTCAAGTTTGTGAATACGTATTTGTATGTACGTATGTGTATCGTGTGTGTGTGTTTGTGTGTGTTTGTGTGTGCGCGCACGCACGCGTAGTATTGTGGTCGGAATATTTCTCTTGTATTTCTTTGCGTGTTCAACGCAAATATTTCTTTGTGTGTTTAACACAATTGTCAAGACTCTCACTTGCTTAAAATAGAATGTGTTGGCTGTAAGTGTCTGTAAGTGTTCTACGCCTCGCACCGCCTCGCCCAAACCTCAAAATATGTCAGTGAAAGTTTCTTTCAGATAGTCCGTGCTATGTTACTTACGATGGTGTATTATACCACTCTATGGAACCTACTCGTCGCGAAGTAGATCGGGCTCCTCACAACGAAGTTTAGTGGCCCTGGATATATAATACTACAGGTATAGCGACAACAGTCGTATATTTCATATGTAGCTGTCTGCTTCAACATATGTCTAATGTCTTAATGTAATAAAGGTAAATATTGAACACACGAGTGTACTCTGATCAGATAATCGGATCCACGATCAGAGGCATTAGAACGATAACCATCCTGCCTTAGTTTTCAGGAACAGAATGCCACAGGTTTTAGCATTTATGATGTCCAGGGTTCGATTCCGAAGCCTGGTATCTCGGACAAATATCCTTTCCGACAGCCTCAGTTTGAGCCCTGCTTGCTGAGCAAATTGTTTAGTTGGAAACTTGGTGCCAACCCGAAACCCGTCGGATCGGTCTTAACTGTAATTCAAATGTCTAATATTGTCACACACCCTGTCCCTCTGATTCTGCCTGAGAATTACATTAAAACTACACGTGTCAGTGGAATACTCGGCCACTTACACGAAAATTCAATGAGTCAAGGGGCTCAGTTTCTTGGAAGACTAAGAATTGATGGTCGGAAAGTCTGACTAAGATCCAGCATACAAGGTAGTAGCAAAACGTTCTTGACTAGTTCTGTAGTGCGCCCACAGATGGCAGCGTGCGCTGTGAGAGATAGCAGTTACCTTGATGAGTTAGTGTGCCGAGTGAGATCGCAAGCTGTAAAATTTATGTTTTTGGGATCACGTGTATGCTGTAGTCTGCGATTCGATCATGTATAGGAAGTTGAAACAAAGGGCCAGCGTGAAGTTTTGCGTTAAACTTGGGAGATCTGTTGCAGAGTCATTGAGCATGCTCCGGAAAGCTTACGGCGACGAGGCAATGGGACGTACACAACATTTTGAGAGGCACACGCGATTCAAAAGCGGGAGAACATCCTTAAAAACGATGAGCGACCTGGAAGACCTGCCACGAGCGTCACCCACGGAAATGTGGTATTGTGCATCGGGGAATTTGACCCTCGATGCCAAACAATCAATCAAACATTCTGCGGTGACGTTTTGAAGCGTTTAGGGGAGAATATTCAGCGAAAGCGACCGAAGTACGAAGTAGAGTACGAAGCTGTGGAGTACGAAGAATTGGATTGTTCACAACGATAATGCACCCTGTCATCGAGCTCTCCTTACATGCGAGATTCTCACCAAAACCCACATGACATCGCTTCCACACACGCCCTATTCGTCAGATTTAGCACCTGCGGACTTCACTCTCTTCCACAAGATGAAAAGGCCGTTCAAAAGTCGCTATATAACACCGTTCTCGTGATCCTGAGCGAATCGCAGAAGCTTCCCGACCAGTTTACGACTTCCGGGCTGGATTCCAAAAGTGGCAGGAACGAGGGGGCCGGCGCATTGCTGCGTAAGGTGACTATTTCGAAGGTGAGGATGCCAAAACATAGCTAAACAAATTATTTTTATTAAACCTAATTAGTCCAGGAACCTTTTGCTACCATCTTGTATTATACAATACACGACAATATACAATAATATCCTTTAAAGCGGTAGGATAAGATCTGAAATAGATTTCGCTGCTGTTTCTATTACGATAAGCAACCAGATGGGGCTTACACAGCTAGAGAAACTAAAGGAAGCAAAATTGATTGCTTCAGGAACTCGACGAAATTTCTGCAAAAGCAGTATGAACTAAATAAAGAACTGGACATTATCAAATCTCTCTCTCTCTCTCTATCTTTCTCTCTCTCTCTTTCACTCTCTCTCTTTCTCTCTCTCTCTTTCTCTCTCTCTCTTTCTCTCTCTATCTTTCTATCTCTCTCTTTCTCTCTCTCTCTTTCTACTAAGCTATTTCCCTATTGGCTTTCTTCGCTTATTTGGGTTCTAATTCAATCTTTCGCAAGAAACATTATAGATCATGTTGAGAAAATTCAACTGTCGACTTCGACGAGGAAAGAGTCAACGAGATATTGTGTATTTCTTAATACTTATTTCTTTATTGCCTACATGGGGCTAAAAATAGAGGGGACACACAAGAACTGACAAAGGATTAAGTCTATTACATCGACCCCAGTGCGTAACTGGTACTTAATTTATCGACTCTGAAAGGATGAAAGCCAAAGTCGACCTCAGCGGAATTTGAACTCAGAACGTAACTGCAGACGAAATACCGCTAAGCATTTTGCCCGGCGTGCTAACTTTTCTTATTTCTTTATTGCCCACAAGGGGCTAAACATAGAGGGGACAAACAAGGACAGACAAAGGGACTAAGTCGATTACATCGACCCCGGTGCGTAACTGGGACTTAATTTATCGACCCCGAAAAGATGAAAGGCAAAGTCGACCTCGGCGGAATTTGAACTCAGAACGTAACGGCAGACGAAATACCGCTAAGCATTTCGCCCGGCGTGCTAACATTTCTGCCCGCCCGCTGCCTTCTTAATACTTTTAAGTCATTTGTTAATGGTGACTGATATTAATCATTTCCTGCTTGCTACGTAAGCGTTTGACATTGGCTCAGCTAAACTTCTGTCTTTTGAACTAACGTCGTACTTTGTGCATTGGTATTTTCGATTATAAAATATTACAATGGTTTCTAAACATTGATACAAATCATGTTAATTTGTAATATCGTCAAGTTTTAAAGTGTTAGATTTTGATGAATGTCGAGATTTACCATTATAAGTGATTTGACGAGAACCGTTCGTAGTTTCTGGACAGCCGTAGGTTATTCCAGTATTCAAATAACAATCTTCTCAAATTCCTTTGTAAAAGCGGCTATTGAAAGTTTCGGCTTTCGTAGCAGCTAATGTTGTTGTTGGAGATATTGTTGTTCTAGTAAACAGTTTTATATCAAACTGAGAGAGAAAATAAATATTGACTGAGTTATTCTGTTACATAGGACATCCTGAAACGAAAACATGGCCAACTTCTATATAATTTAAATGGATTTCACTGGAAGACGTCTATAGATGTGTGATTATTCAGAGGCATTGATCAGAAAGAAATTTTGTTTTACTTGGGTACAGTTGTGTCCGTTTGTTTTTGGAGTGGCTGTTGTGTAGAATGTTTGTATACTCTATACACAGTGATACAGAAATATGTCGCTGGGTGATGTATACCGGGAAACTACACGAGAGAAATAAGGATGGAGAATCTACGTGAACTCGCGACATGCTGGGAATAGCAAGCGAGTCTAAACTCAGATTACACCCGACTATTTTAACTCTAAAAGGATGGCAGGCTCACAGCTGAGAAAGTCATAAGAAAAACAACAAAAACAACTCCTCCTCCTCCTCCTCCTCCTCCTCCTCCTCC
>NC_068982.1:138750386-138752411 GCF_001194135.2 Octopus bimaculoides
GTATGTATATATATATGTATATATATATATAGGTGTTTGTGGGTGTGTCTATATTTATACGTATATGCATATGTGTTTTGTGTGAGTGTGCATGCGTGTGAGCGTAGGTGTGTATATATATATGTGTATACGTGTGTATGTATGTATGTATGTATGTATGTATGTATGTATGGTTCAGAATTAGATTTTTTGTTAAGAAGTGCGCTTGGAAAACACAGGTTCACATGCAACGCGTGTCAGGTATGTTCTGGCAGGTACATTCTTCTAAAGCCGCGTGAATTACTTTGATAGACGGAAGATGTGCGTAAGCCACCACCGCGGCGTGGAGCAGCATGTTGAAGAGTTTTAGTCAAACGAATCCATCGCAGGGCTTGTTTTATTGTAAGGGGTCTATGTTGCTGAACCTCAAAATTACGGGGATGTAAACAAACCAACACCGGTTACCTATCGATGGCGAGAGTCAAAAACAAGCACACACACAAACACACAAACATATGTATTGGGTCATGCCATAAATAATGTGGTTTTTAAATACCTCTTTTTATTTTTCAAAATTAAGATAAACAAAGTTCTTTCTGAAAATAGAAATAATACATTTCTAAATCTCTCACAGAGATTTATGCAGTAGCAACACGATGAAATTCTAAATAACAGTAGCATTATCCCCTTTCATGGGATTGTCACATTAAGTTGACAACATACAATCACTTTAAAGTTCTTTCTTTTTCCCTCTTCCAAAATCCACTTGTCGGTGACGAAAAATACTCCTCCAGTACTGTTGTGACCTCGTCTACAGAATTCATATTTTTTCCGTCGAAATGACTTTGAAGACTGCAGAATAAATGATAATCAGATGGGGCAATGTCCGGCGAATATGGTTGGTGGGGCATCATTTCCCATTCAAACTGCTGCAGCGTTTGGAATGTCATCCTGGCAGTATGTGGTCGAACATTGTCCTGACGGCTGACCACCTTTCGTATTGAAACCAAAGATGATCGATTTTCTTCCAGCGCTGACTTGAATGATGGGGTGAATGACCAAATCCAATCTTCTCTGCTAGGCAAGTACTTAAATATCAACCAGAACTATTAGAAGAAGACTTGTAGAGTACGGTCTGAAAGGCTGTAAACCAGCAAGAAGCCATGGGTTTCTGAAGCGAATATGGAAAAACGTCTTCAGTGGGCCAAAAATTACTCAACTTGGACCAGTGTGCAATGGTCGAAAGTCATATGGTCTGATGAAAGTAACTATGAGGTAAGATAGTATATGTATTCAATCAAAATATAAACTTAATGTAACTGGTTTGTTGCCCAAAATATATAAAAAAAAGCATCCAACATAAAGCTAATATAATTTTTCATGTTTTTACCTAGGTTTTCAGTACATCTGGCGCAACCTTCGTGGATTGCAGAGTTGGGGAAGCATTTAAGGCTGAAGTGTGGTACCAACCGTAAAGAAAAGGGGTGGTTCTATCATGGTTTCGGTCTGAATATCTGCCACAGGACCCGGGGAAATGCTTTTATGCCAAGGAAGGATGAATTCAGCTACCTATGTTTCTATGTTATCAGATATTTTAGAGACATCAAGTGCTAAATTGCATCCAGGAGTATCGAAAAGCAGTGTTGTCTTTCAACAGGACAACACTCCATGTCAAGAATACTCGTCAGTGGTTTGAGACACAGGGTATTGTTCCCATGGACTGGCCAGCTCAAAGCCCCGATCTAAATCCGATCGAACACCTATGGGGAACTCTTGGTGAAGCTATCAGGAACACAATAATTAAAAATAAAGAGGAGAATGGAGTAAAATTGCGCCCAGCACCTGCAAGAAAGTAGCTGATTCAATGCCTAACCGTATAAAAGCGGTAATTGATGCTAAAGAAGGGTCAACCAGATATTAAAACTAATGTATATTGTGAAATATACCATAATCTACCATGTGCACGAGTTTCATTAACATTAAGATAGCAGACCCCCAAAACATTGGGGTGACCTAATACTTTTGGCCAAGGCTGCATACACACAC
>NC_068982.1:138752754-138758621 GCF_001194135.2 Octopus bimaculoides
ATATGTATGTATATGTGTATACGTGTGTTTGTGTCTGTGTCTTTGTGTTTGTTCCCCCACCATCGCTTGACAACCGATGTTGGTGTTTTTATGTCCCCGTAACTTATCGGTTCGGCAAAAGAGACTGATAGAATAAGTACTAGGATTACAGAGAATAAATCCTGGAGTCGATTTGTTCTACTAAAGGCGATGCTCCAGCATGGCCGCAGTCAAATGACCGAAAGAATAAAAGAATCTATCTATCTATCTATCTATCTATCTATCTATCTATCTATCTATCTATCTGTCTATATATATTGATATGGCGAGAGAGAGAGAGAAATATATATAGAGTGTAAGTAAGCGATAGATAAATAGATTAGATAAGGCAGAAAGGAATATACGAGCTAGTGAGGTAGAGTGAGTTAGAGAGAGAGAGAGAGGGAGATAGAGGAAGAGAGAGAGAAACAGAGAGAAACACAGAGAGAGAGAGAGAGAGAGAGAGAGAGAGAGAGAGAGAGAGAGAGAGAGAGAGAGAAAGAAAAACTGGTGTTTATGTGTGTGTATTTCGCAAACGTCATAACTGCAATATACCCTCTCCCACCCACCGTCTACGCGTATTACGAAAGCAGATTGCATCAGACTGTGGAAGAAAATAACAGCCAAAAACAAAGACAAAAAAATCAATTATTAAATAATAATATATGCATAATCAAAAGAAATCGATTATTCTACTGATTTCTTTTCATTAAAATAGCTAATATTGATTTCTGTCATCAGCAAAAAAGTTTCGAATCTGTAAGGGTGATTTATTATCGATTTTATCGACCCCCGCCCCGTACAAAACTAATGATTATTTTATTGACCCGTAAGTAGGACAAATTAGAATCTGATCAGCAGGTAGAGTGACGAAATTAATTACTGTAATTCAATTAGTCCCGTTAATTACAAATATGGTCGGTGGAGCACCATCGGTTTCGATGATGAGTGCCGTTGCGTGAATAACTGAATTCCTATACGTTAAATTAACTCATTGGCAGCTGAGTATTCCGAAGTATTACGTGTGTCCTTAATGAAAGTTTTCGGTTCAGTTAACATTATGTATATTATTTATGATGTACATTATTTAATATACCTATATTTTTCTATGTTGTTCACATATATATGTATCTATACCGGAAGTTGTTTACTTCCACAAAAGTAGTGGAGTACAAAATCCTCCCGCGCTACTAAAGCACGTCTCTTTACATCGTGAGATCGAATCTTGATGAGCTAAACTTTATCTTAAATTAAACCTATTATCTTAATATATCTGACCATAATCCATACATACATACAACCATCCGTCCATCAAAATTGGTTAATTTTCAATGTGACTGATTTTATAACATTTATTTCTTATTTTGTTCCTATTATTCTGTATTTTTTCTTTTTTTGAGATGAGGAATTATTTACATTATTTACAATGGATAGAAAGGTATCCTCATTTTGTGTGTTGTTATCACAACGTTTCGGCTGATTTACTCTCCAGCCTTCATCAGATGTTCCGATGAAGGGATGGATCCGAAACTCCACCAGAACACCTGGTGAAGGCTGGAGAGTACACCAGTCGAAACGTTGTGGTAACAACAAACAAAATGAGGACACTTATCCATCCATTGTAAACAATGTTCCTTTGTTCCTTGTTATTACAGTTTTCCCTTAATATGTCTAAAAACCAGCAGGAGGGCATAAACTCCTCAAAATATGGTAGCGGCATCGACAATTTGCGTTTATTGCATTCACAGAAAGTAGAGACTATTTCAGAAAATATTAAGGGAATAAATAAAATTCTAGCAAATTCTGTTTTAGAAATGTATTCTTTAGTATCTTTTAAATATAATTCCGTTCTTTGCATTTCATTGTTTATAATATGCCGTAAGTATTGACGTACAGTAAACAAGTTACATATCTCCATGGAGTAGACTAGAGATATATAATGATCGTATCTTCGGTGATGATCGTAAAACAAAAGAAATTGAATGATTACAACCGTTATTGATCATTGATGTTTTTTTTTTCTATATTTTAGTGAATTGAGAACCGTTAAAGATTACGAAGGAAAGGAAAATAAAGACAAACAAGGATTCAGTAAAGTGGTTGGAGGGGGATCCCTGTTCAAAGGAATGTCTGACAGTATTTGGTATTATTAAATTTCACATCGATGTTATACCGATGCGTCATTAAAAAAACGAGTTTGCTTCCATCCATCCATCCATCCCTCCATCCCTCCATCCATCCGTTCGCCCATTCGTCCATCCATCCATCCATCCATCCATCCATCCATCCACCACACATACATATGCATGTGTGTGTACATGTGTACACATTCCACTGTATACCGTATAATTACATGTGTGTTTACACGCATGTCTGCAGAACGGCAGCCCAGCTTCATTCATCAGAATTTTTGTCTGTGAAATTGATATTAGATTTTAATAATAGAATTTTACGCCATGTATTGCAGTCCTCCCTCGGCCAGCAGTTGTCGAGATTTTTTTGCAAATATCATGGTATTCATCTGCGATCATCTTGGATTTCAAATGGCTTCTCCAATAATATTGGTAACAATCGTATTCTTAGGATATGCAGTTGAAGAGAAAGCTAAGCATGGCTGTCTCAGTACAACGAAAAAGACAGAAACGAACATTTATTAATTTTAATACTGTCATCGGCGCCGCACTGTCCCTAGTAGAGGATATAACAGAACGGCCCAGTTCTTTAAGAGTAAGATAGAATCCGCAAATACGGTGTTCTTTAATGCTGTCATTAATGGTAATAATAAATAATTGATATAGTTCTGGCTATCGACAGAGAATCCACATATTTTCCAACATGGCCATCTAACAGTAAGAGGTTAATGTTTAATAAAATGGTAAATAAGGACACAATAAAATCAAATTAATATCTATCGGGAAATGAAATCATCGTTCACACTTTCTCCTATTCAGCTTTATACCTCATACACTCTGTCACTCTTTGAGCACAAATCTTTTAAGCTTGCAAAGCTCATTCTATGGTCTTCGGCCACGATAGTACAACATTGACAACGTGACTCTCCTTTCAATTCCATCACAATCTCTTTAGAGATGACTGAAAAGTGAATGAATTTCGTTATAGATTTTTAGAACGACATTTACACAGCTATAAGATGACTTTCAATTCACTTTGTAGATCGCCTATGGTTAATCATTATTTATTTACGGTATCTGGACAGGTAGCTCCAGACAGTTAATGAAATCCAGTGTATTATATGCTCCGGCACTGCGAACTAATTAAATTGCACCAGAGTTAGTTTATGAAACGCAATTGATTTGACGTTCGTTGTAATAACACGTGTATTCGCCTGTTGAGATTATAGATAACAGTTATGATAAATCCCCAAGTCTCCAATTTAACTTGGATAAGGTGCTTACTTAATGAAACATTAAAGTTCTCATAAACACTCTACCTGTTAGTTTGTCACTTGCAGATTTCGTATTCTTCCAATTCTTGTTTTTATCTAAAAATAACAGACAGGATAAGTATATGAAAAAAGAGTAGAACTATACATACATACTTAGTTTTTCTGTTGCTGTAGGATCGTTAAGTATGAGTGGTAAAGTGACGAAAGCATGACACTTAAAACCAATTATTATCTTCTAAAGTTAATGTCCAATAATCTCCTTCATTTGGCACGAGGCTAGCAATTTTGAGGGGAGGGAAAAGTAGATTATATCGATCCCGAAAGGATGAATAGTAAATTAGACCTCGGCGGAATTTGAACTTACCCGGCTCTTCTGGTCACATTTCTCCCTTCACCTGGCCCTTTCTCTCTCTCTCTCTCTCTCTCTCTCTCTCACTCTCTCAATCTTTCTCCCTTTCTTCCTCTGTCTTTCTCCTTCCTTTCTTCCTTCCTTTCTTTCTCTCTTTCTCTTACCCTCCTTCCCTCCTTCCCTCCCCCCCCCTCTCTTTCTGTATAACGACCTGCCTCTATATATATATCGTTATATTTAAAGCCCTCTCTTCGATAGCCTGGTCTCCGTCATTTCTGGCTAGTATTTTAGATAGCAGTATATGAGTAGGTTTGTATTAAATAAGTGTCATTGTTTCTGTTGGAATGTATGCAAAATATCTAACGCGGATATATACACACACACATATATATATATATATATATAACATACACATATATAACATAAGTTTATGAAACTTATGGCGAGGGGGAAAACAAATTTTCTTGCTCCGGTTACATTGTGGTGCTCAGATAAGAGGGTTCCATTTTCCATGTTTCTTTTGGTTTCATTTTATTCTGATGATGAATATTTGCCACACTTTCACGGAGTTATATGTGCTTCCAAACTCACAGTAGTAATTAATTCACTTCATATTTTCAGACTTGGACTTTCCTTCGTACTAAGCATGTGAAATGTATGACTATCATAGCTGTATGTCTATCGGCAAAGCTGGCAGAAAGCGGTCCAAGGGTTGGTGCACCGACGCACTGTTACAGAGATGGAATTCACGTATTAATGGGAGATGGGGTTTAGGTGTGGGTGCGAGTGAAGTATAGGCATTGAGCGTATGGGTTAGGGTTAGGGTTAGGGTTAGGTGTGTGGATATATGTCGGGTAGGGAATTTGGAATGGGGTATCGGATAATTAATACCAGGAGATACATATACAATGAATGTTTCCGAAACCATTACGTTACACAAGGCCGCGAATCGACCCGATAGTGGGGCCGAAGGTCTGAAAGGTGCCCTTTCCTGAAAAGGGCCCTTTCATGAGCCAGCCTGAACGCCGCTTGAAGGGCGGCTACAAGGCTAGTTTATATATATATATATATATATATATATATATATATTACAACGGTTCTCCCTTTCCTGAAAGGTGCCCTTTCAGGAGCCAGCCTGACCGCCGCCTGAAGGGCGGCTCCGAGGCTAGTATATATATCATAACGGTTATCCAGCATGCCAACGGCTGTGGCTGAAATGAGTAAGATTAAAAGTACACACACACACACACACACACACACACACACACACACACACACACACAAATACTTATGAAGATATAAATATGTGTATGTGTATGTGTGTGTGTGTCTCTGTGTGTGTGTGTATTATAAAAAGTATATCGTTTTGCAACAAACTACGGGTAGTTTCATAATGCGAAGTAGATAAATGGCTTAGCTTAAATCGAGCAGTCGCCATCTAACTCCGCAATCATCAGGCTTTCTTTGAACGAAACTGATAATTGCCGAGTATGATGGCGACTGCTTGATCAGAGTCGAGCCAGATATCTTCCTCTCATCATGAAATTTAATGCAATTTGTTATAAATACAATGATGTATATTAGATATCATTAATTCTCAAATAGTTTGGATGCTGTGTTTAGCTGAACATATCAGAAACTGTAGAACAGGCTATATTTATTATCTTTTACTTGTTTCAATTATTATTAGACTACGGCCACGCTGGGGCAACGCCTTTTAGTCCAACGAATCAACATCAGTACTTATTATATATATTCTTTTATCTTTTAACGTGTTTCAGTCATTTGACTGCGGCCATGCTGGAGCACTGCCTTTAGTCGCAGAAATCGACCACGGACGTAAACATACCAAAGTCGGTTGTCAAATGATACTGGTGGGACAAACACAGACACACAAATACATACAGACACTCCTGCGCCTGGAGTAGATAGACAGCCGGCAACTGATGAGGAGTCCTTTCTCTATGTTGACATGTCCTGTTTTCCATTTTTTCCTCGTTGTCCACGTATTTCACTTGTTTCCCCCTCTTTTGTTTATGTATTTCTTGTTATTTGCGCCGTTGGTCATGTCCTGTACCCATCTATACATGTATG
>NC_068982.1:138758919-138760822 GCF_001194135.2 Octopus bimaculoides
ACACACACACACACACACACACACACACACACACACACACACACACACACACACACAAACACACACACACACACGCGCACATACGACAGGTTTCTTTGAGTTTCCGTCTACCAAATCCACTCACAGTGCTTGGACAGTCCAAGGCTATAATAGAGCACATTTGCCCAAAGGGCCACGCAGTGGGACTGAATTCGGAACCACGTGGTTGGGAAACAAACTTTGTACCACACAGTCAAGCCGTATGTATGTGTGTGTGTGAGTATATGTGTATTACATGGATTTTGTACAAACGCTTATCTGTACATTTCTCTTTATGTATCTAAGTATCCTCCTGTGTATTTATCTATTTAATAAGAATTTACAAAAAAAAAAAAACTAAAAACAAAAACAAAAGACGAGACGGGTGTGTAAACAACAAACAGATGTATTAATTTAACACTCGTGAAGTGAGAAAGTTTTTTTACGTTTCGAGCCTACACTCTTCAACAGAAAGGAACACAAAAATAAACAGGGAGAGAAAATAAAAAGGTTTTGGTGGTTTGTGATCTATCAACTACAGGGTGATTCAAAAGTCGCCATACATTGGAACAATTTTTTTTATAAGAAACATCTTATAAGACCAGTTTTATTTATTTATTTATTTATTTATTTAATAGGCTCTAAATGGTTACCATTGTTTTGAATACACATTGCAATACGTTTACCCCACTCATTGTGAACTCGTAATAGCACATCTGGTGATACGTGTGCAAAGGAGTTGGCGATGCGTTCCTTCAAATGATTTGTCTTTTATCTTTCCGCGATACACCATGCCTTTCAAATATCCCCAAAGGCAGAAATCAAGAGGGGTCAGATCAGGGGATCTGGGGGATCTTATAAATTGTTTCTTATAAAAAAAATAATTTTTTCCTATGTATAGAAACTTTTGAATCAACCTGTATTTATTTCATGACTCTCAAGAAACCCAAATATATATATTCACGATTATCAAAGGAATAAGTTCATTTGTCACTCTCACTGATTTTCAACTAATTCTCTTTTGGAATGACCATTTACTATTGTTGTCAATGAAGGCCGTCTCTAGTTTTCTTGTATTCCCTATTTTACTACAATTCTCATAACTCTTTTGTGAGTATAGCATGGTAAAACAGATATTGCATTTCCCTTTAAAAGTGAGAAGTTAGAGCGTTAGGAACAACATTAATAAAATAAATGCGCCCCTTTAAATCCTAGCCAGGCTCATGGGCCCGGTTTCCCGGTTTCATTGGCGTATGCGTTCCACAGCTAGACGGGATGCCAGTCCATCGAAGCATTACTCATTTTTGCCAGCTGAGTCGACTGGAGCAACGTGAAATGAAGTGTTTTGCTCAAGAGCACAACACGTCGCCCAGTCCAGGAATCGAACCCAAAATCTTAATATCATGGTGCTGACACCCTAACCACTAAGCCACGCGCCTCCACATGAACAACATTCAATAAATGAATAAACTTAAACCTAGAAATCGACAGCTTAAGTAGCCGTTTCTGTTGCTAACGTTTAGTAAAGTAGACTTCACAAATATGGAAAGGAACAAGTCACCAAAAATTGGGTTCTAAGGTGTGGTGAGGTGAGAAGTTTTGTGAACTATTTTTTTTTTTTTTTTTAGTTTAGCATGAAGAGGTCAGAATACTCTTACGAGTTTTATAGGCTCTCTGGGATTAAAGAGGAAGGGTGGGATTTGCCAGGATTTGTGAGCTGTTGCATTAGAAAAGCTAAAAGTATCAAGAGTGTCAGGTAATGGTGCTAAACAGAATCATTGGCTACATCTGCACCCAGCAACCTTATAGCATCAGGCGAGATAACTCAGTTTTTTTTTATTGAATTTCATAAAAAAAAAACTTGATCCGAAATAAGGTTATAATC
>NC_068982.1:138762120-138764520 GCF_001194135.2 Octopus bimaculoides
ATCTATATCATATATTTCAGTAATTCTTTTTGAATGTTTTCAACATATTGTCGATGGGCATTGGAGCTTAAAGCGTACAGAACCAGAAAAAATGCCGCTAAGAAATTTGTATGACGCACTAACAGTTCTGTGAGCTCGCCACCTTCAACTGAACATTTCTTCCACTCAATTTCTCATGTAGAACGTCAGTCGAATCAAAGTTATAATGGTTTTTCAAATTTTGGCCGAGGACCAGCAGTTGTGTGAGTGGTGAGTAAGTCAATTATATCGAATCCCAATGTTCAACTGATGCTCATTGTATCGATTCGGAAAGAACGAAAGGTAAAGTTGACCTCAGCGGAATTTGAACTCAGAACATAAAGACGGACGAAATGCCGCAATGCATTTTTCTCGGCGTGCTAACGATTCAACGGTTGGCCGCCGTAATAGAAGTTATATATAAAAAAAGACACTTAATCAAGGCGCTGTGCAGCGGAATTGAACCAGAAACTATGTGATTGCGAAACGAACTTTTAAAGGAGACTGACACGTCTGCACCGTGCAGGTTTCAATCAGAGTGTACATCTTTACAAAGACAGTAAATGTTACAGTCACTCTTCTTTGTTTCCAAGCCATTGTCGATGCACCAGTATTGCTAGGTTAAATATTTCACATACAGATGTCAGTGAGAGACGAAGGAACGTATATAGTTGCACGCTTAATAAGAAATCAATCATTTATTTTAATATTCATGACTGGATCTGAAACTGAGCAGAAATAAAATGAAATACTCTCTTGAGATGAATTATTTAGGCCTGATCATTTCTGCCTCAATGAACAGGCGCCAGAATCTAAATTAAGATTTCGATGTAAAAGAAAATGAAAGACACAGAATTAGAATAATAATTATTTCTTTTGACTAGATACCAATGCGGGATGAAAAGAAACGTTGGAGATTTGAACATGAGGTAATGTGGCACTGAATTACATGGTGCAATTCATCATGTTTGAAGCCTGAAGTACTTTCTCTGCATTCCCTCCCAACTAACTCATTTAAACTAATAATCAAATAATCATATGAGATCCAATATTTAATCAAATGATAATTAAAATAACCTCATCTATATATAATAATAATAATAGTGAAACAGAAGTTCATACATATCACAGACTGACGTCATTCATTCACTCAAGATATACAGTAATCCCTCGACTATCGCGGATGTTACGTTCCAAAAACTCCCGCGATAGGTGAAAATCCGCAAAGTAGAAACAGTACTGTATATATATTTTAATTACTTTCATAATTTGTATATATTTATTTTATTATAAATATCCCCCCAACATCGCTTGACAACCGATGCTGGTGTGTTTACGTCCCCGTAACTTAGCGGTTCGACAAAAGAGAGAACGATAGAATAAGTACTAGGCTTACAAAGAATAAGTCCTGGGGTCGATTTGCTCGACTAAAGGCAGTGCTCCAGCATGGCCACAGTCAAATGACTGAACCAAGTAAAAGAGTAAAAGTGGTGTAAGCATAACCATTCATGGTACATATCATCTCGTGACCGAATCATACCACTTTGCAAGCCCAGGAAGTCCGTGCAAACGTTCCACAAAATCCAAAAGTTGGTGTACAGGAATTTGTATTGAGTGGATAAGGTGCTGCACAGTACTAAACCCACTTTTCTGCGCAGTCAGCTGTAAACCCAGTGGCACAACAGAGGCTGGGACGACAAGGAACCAGCTGCACTTCAATTTTTTTTCTATTTCGTTATACGAGTTTACCTTCTCTATTAGAAGGAAGTTCTAACGAGACCTCTGGGTCCTTCAACAATAGCCGTTCATATGTTAGCAAGCTCTTAGCTGAACCCTAATAGGTACTACTACTCTGGGTTAGGGTAAACCGGGGAACGACAGTGGCCAAGAGATGGTGTCATACTGTCAATAACACTGAAACTCTTGTACCAGGACCACCACTGCCGAATGCAGTTTAAAATCCTATTCAGGGCATACATACAAACATTCATACATGTATACTTATACGCACACACACATAATTGTATCTTCATATATATGGGGGGAGAGAGAGAGAGAGAGAGAGAGAGAGAGAGAGAGAGATAGAGAGAGAGAAATATATACATATATACATATATATATGTATATGTATATATATACATATAGCGGGTTAGATGTCCTATTATGGACATCTCTCTTATGTGTTTAAACGTACACTATGTATTTATATGAATAATATATAGTCTATTGACTAGTTTTTTTCTTCTCGCTAGACCACTGGTAGCAAATAGATTTCTAAATTTTTTTGCTATCTTGAGATTTATTATTATATGTATGTATATATAGAAATATATAGAAATGCATCAATACACACACACACACACGTATGTATGTATGTATGTC
>NC_068982.1:138764824-138765948 GCF_001194135.2 Octopus bimaculoides
GTGTGTGTGTATATATATATACACATACATATGTATGTATGTATGTATATGTATATACTTTTGTGCGGTCGTAGATAAAGCTATGAATAATAACGTGTAGAATATTGGGTTAAAAATCTCCTTGGTTGGAAAAACGCCGAGCACGTCTTTCATGTTCCCAAATGTTGGTTCATTGTCTCATGCAGCCGTAGATATTTCTTCTCTTTATCATCCGAGGATTTTTTTAAAACCCAATATTTACACTACATCATTTCTAGCTTTATCTCCTACGAGGTTCCCTGCAAAACATAATACACTTCAATTCTCTGAAAGTTTCTATATTCCTATAATGTAAAGAAATAATTTCATGGCGTATAAATAGATTAAAAATCCTTTAAGTGAAAAAAGTCAAAGGCTGCATTACACTTTGCTATCTCAGGGTTTGTTTTGATACCAATATCTACACGCTATAGCTTTATCTATCCTGCAGCTTTATCTGCTTCGAGTTCACCGTTAATATTTTTGTGTGTGATTTAGGAAGATTAGGTTACTATTTCTAGCAGTTAAACCAACTGTATAGACTGGCCCATAGTCAGCTCATGCGTAATCCCTATATTTTTTTACTTGGTGATTTCTTCATAGGTATTTCAGCAAATATAATAAAGGCTGTGCTTTGCTGAAGATAGTAGACGACTACATTGATGATGATAATGGTGATGATGCTGGTAATTATGATGATGATAATGATAAAGGTGATAGTAATGGTGATGGTGACGATGATGATGTTTTTGTTTTTACTACTGTTTCTTGAGAGATGTCGTTACGGTGAACCAGAAGGGGAGACAATCGAAAGAAAACAGAAAAAAAAAGAACACTTATTGTGGTAGGGCAGGGGAGTGGTAGTAGTGATAGGGCGTTGGTGGTAGTCATGGCGATGGTGGTGGTAAGGGTGGTTCTGGTTGCAGTAGTGGGTGTGTTTGTTGCGGTGATGTTGGTAGTGGTGGAACGCCTAGGGAGGTCGTATTTGAGCGATCATCGTACACGACGTTATTAGCAATCTTAATGACATTGCCACCAGCACCACCACCACGACCACCATCAAATCCACCACCACAACCACCACCACCACCAACAACAACAACAGC
>NC_068982.1:138765958-138767131 GCF_001194135.2 Octopus bimaculoides
ACCACCACCATCACCACCACCACCACCATCACCACCACCACCACCACCACCAACAACAACAACAGCAATAACAACAACAATTGCCGCAACATCGACGATGACAATAACTCATTATTACCCTCGTATATGACTGGTATTTTGATTTTAGTCTTTCGATTTCTCCCCAAAGCAGAAGAAATGTCCCTCTCTAATCCAGAAACAAGGGACTCCCACTTATACATCAACTAGGTCTAGTTACGTATGTATATATATGTATATATGTATGCATGTATGTATGTATGTATCTGTATATGTGTGTTATACACACATATACAGATACATGTGTTTATACATATATGAGTACGTCTATATGTTTTGTATGTTTCTTTATGTATGCTTGTACGATATGAATGCATATTATTACATGTGTATGAATCGATGTTTCAACATATATGTGTGTGTGTGTGTGTTTGTGTGTGGTAGATTCAACTATGTGACATTTATGCTTTATCTGAGACAATTCAGACGGAAGTCAAATGGAATGGAATACTATTGAGAATCCAAACTAGGTTCTCTGTAATATACAATTCATTTCCTTTACGTGTCGAGTGCCGTAAGGACAGTATAGACGTCACAGAATTAATTTCCTCTTAAACAACACGACAACTTACAGCTACTTGGCGTTACTCGTCCAATACGGCCGCCATTGTTTGAATATTGTTACTGTTGCAATGAACGTATATCATCCGGCTAACACGATACACTGTCTGTCTATTAACCGAAAGTATCAAGACTGCGTAATTTTCTTTCTGTTGTTACATAGTGTCCTACCATTCCTTAGGACGGAGTATGGCGGAGTTTAAATCAGTGGTTCTCACCATTGCTTCTTTTTTTTGCTATGAATCCCTTGAATCCTATGTTATTCGGGTGGACCCCACGCCCTTAATAGCCATTCGATATTCTTTTCTTTCTTTGATTTATTTGCTTCAGTCATTTGACTGCGGCCATGCTGGAGCACCACCTTTAGTCGAGCAAATCGACCCCAGGACTTATTCTTTGTAAGCCTAGTACTTATTCTATCGGTCTCTCTGGCCGAACCACTAAGTGACGGGGACGCAAACACACCAACATCGGTTGTCAAGCGATGTTGGTGGGGGAGGGACAAACACAGACACAAAAACATATACATACATA
>NC_068982.1:138767526-138768227 GCF_001194135.2 Octopus bimaculoides
CAACTGGTACTTAATTTATCGACCCCAGAAAGGATGAAAGGCAAAGTCGACCGCGGCAGAATTTGAATTCAGAACGTAAAGACAGACGAAATACCGCTAAGCATTTCGCCTGACGTTTTAACGTTTCTGCCAGCTCGCTGCTTTAAGAGTCTTAGAAATATTCGTTTCTAACCTAGGAACAGAGTCTGAAATTTTGGGGGAGGGGGTCAGTCGATTAGATCGACTCCAGTACGCAATTGGTACTTAATTTACCGATCCCGAACGAATGAAAGGCAAAATCGACCTCGGCGGAATTTGAACTCATGACATAAACACAAATGAATTACCGCTAAGCATTCCTCCCGGCGTGCTAAAGTTTTTGCCAACTAGGATTGTTAAAATAGTTTGAGCTGTATTTTTTTATTCTTTTACTTGTTTTAGTCATTTGACTGCGGCCATACTAGAGCACCACCTTTAGTCGGATAAATCGATTCCAGGACTTATTCTTTGTAAGCCTAGTATTTAGCCTATCGATCTATTTTGCCGAAGGGAACCTAAACACACCAAGATCGGTTGTTAAACGATTTTGGGCAGACAGACAGACACACACACACACACACATACACACACTCACACACACACACACACGCACACACACACACACACACGCACACACACACACACATACATATATATACGACGAGCTTCTTTCAGTTTCCGTC
>NC_068982.1:138771672-138772808 GCF_001194135.2 Octopus bimaculoides
GCACACACACATACGCACAATACTGACACGCACGCATGCGCACACACACACACACGCCTACCCCCACACGCACACACACACACACACACACACACACACACACACACACACACACAGAAGAGCGGGTATCTGTGTCAAAGACTTTTCCATTCTTCTCGAGCGTCATACTAGCACACTTGCTGGTTGCTCGTTCACCTGCCTTCGTCTTTTGTTTTTTGTAAATTTGAACTGGACATAAAGTCTGCGATGGGTAAATTGTCGCTATTTTATATTTTTGATTTCGCACATGCACTTGTTTGTTTTTGGTTTTGTAGACTACACTGTATAGTAGGATCAGTTGGGCACCGTCTGTGAGAAAAACATCACCACGACGCAATTCACTCAGCCAGAAATCTGGAAACGACATGCTGTATTGCCTGGCATTCGTGCCGGCAGCTCCAATACGAACATTTCAGAGTGTTTGGGTGTCAATCTGAGGACATTTACCCAGAGTGATAAAAATCAAAATTCCAGTCTACATCATGGTACTTGGAGTGATTACTAGTGATGGCGACATTATGCATCCATTCATCTTCCCACACGGCCTCAGACTCAAGATGGAGACTATATATACAGGCAACATCAAATACCGGGAGGCGGTAGTGCTGCCGTGGGTAAGAGGGTGGCTGCTGGAGGCCCCTGTGTCTGACAACAGGACTCTGCACCATGCCACAAAAGCAGGAGAACCCAGTCGTGGCTGTCAAACAATTTCTGCGACTACATCACCCCTAACATCTGGCCTCCTAACTCCTCAGACCGCAACCCCATCATTCTTATGTATGGGGTGCATTTGAACGAGACACCAACAAAACACCTGGTAACAATAAAGATGAACTGACGGCAAGGATTATAGCAGCATTCACCAGCTTAAACTAGGAGACCGTTCTTAAGAGTTGCACAAGATTCCGAAGTCATCTGGAGGCCGTGGTTTATATAAAAAAAGTTATTCTTTAGTATTTCAAGATATTTTTATGGACTTTTGGTAAATATATCTGTTAAAATGAGATGTCGATGTTGTTTTCATTTCTGCATAATTTAAACGACAATTTATTCACCGCACCCTGTATTATATATATATATATATATATATATATATA
>NC_068982.1:138773437-138777837 GCF_001194135.2 Octopus bimaculoides
AACAGATTTATCGGGAGTTACTTGTATTATTCAAAACAGTTTGATTCAGATTCGGTGCATGTTCCAGTTAGGGGCTCCGAAACTTGAAGTGACACGGAATCCCAATTAAACTGTGTTTAAATGATAATAATAATAATAATAATAATAATAGTAATAATAATAATAATAATAATAATAATAATAATGATAAGTGATAGAAAACTCCGCAAGCTACTGACTTGTAATAAGATGCACAATCCAAAGGCAGACGTGGATCGCCTTTACCTTTCCAGAGCTCAGGGAGGTCGAGGCTTGATCCAGCTTGAACTTATGTACAAAACCACCACAATCGGACTGGCCAAATACCTTGAAACAACCAACGATTGGATGCTGAAACTTGTTGAAAAACATGAAAGACCGAAAAAACTTCACTCTCTTCTGAAAGAGATTAAAAAATTCGCTACAGATCTCTTAGATACCTACCAGATTGATCAAGTTGAAGGAAACGCACCAACTAGCGCTGCAAAGAAAATAAATCAATTGCAAAGACAAAAGCACATGAAGAATTAGCTAGCTGTTGGGATCAGAAACGTCTGCACGGCAAGTATGTGGCCTGAAGCAAACAAGCTGATGTCGACCATAAACACACGCATCAATGGTTACGTAGCTCAGGGCTAAAAGCAGAAAGTGAAGGTTTCATATTAGCTGCTCAAGACCAAAGCTTATTAATCCGGAACTACCAAGCCAATGTGATAAAAAATGGAGCTGACCCAAAATGCCGATTCTGTAACGATGAGATTGAAACTATAGACCACCTAATCCCAGGGTGTAGAGTCTTAGCACCTGTAGAATATAAAGCAAGACATGACAGGGTCGGCTAATATTTACACTGGACAATATGTCGGCATTATAAAATCAAAACCGCTAACAAATGGTATAAACACCATCCGGAAGCTGTGACTGAGGGAGAAAATGTGGGACTTCCCCGCACATACCGACAAAACTAAAAGATCAGACAAAAAAGTGTTTATTAATTGACATGAGTATTCCTAGCAGCGAAAGAATTTGACAAGATCAGTATATATAAAGACTTGCTAATAGAAATTGAAAAAATGTGGCGTCTCAAGGCGACTACCGTACCAGTGATTGTAGGATCTCTAGGAATGATAAAAAAAAAAGGTACTGAAACCTATTTGAAAATGATACCAGGCTTACCATCCCTACAGGAAATGCAAAAAATCTTGTTAACTGGAACGACTCATGTACTGAGAAGAGCATTATCGCTGTGAAGACAACATCCATTCATGAATTTATTTATTTATTAATTTTTTTTTTAAATACATATTTTATTTGTGAATTTGCGTGTGTAAACTGGGAATGCATACAATGAGCTTCTCTGCCCTAGGTGTACGGAAAACACTCGGTGAGAAATGGAAGAGAATTTGAAGAAAGGAAAAAACAACATAATAATACTAATGATAATGATAATAATAATAATGATAATAATAATAATAATAATAATAATAATAATAATAATAATAATAATAATAATAATAATAATAATAATAAGATAACCTTGATGGGTACAGCCCATATACTACGGAAAGCATTCTCCATCTAAAATGGAGTAAACGTGATAATTTTAGCATGCGTCGCATAACAAAAGTGCCCTTGCGACTTGCCCGTCGGAGGATGCCCCGTACTAAGGCAGCTGAAATAAAGTTATAGTGAAAAGAACTCGTAAATAATAATGATAATAATAATAATAATAATAATAATAATAATAATAATAATAATAATAATAATAATAATAATAATAATATCTATCTATCTATCAATCTATCTATCTATCTATCTATCTATCTATCTATCTATCTATCTATCTATATATCTGTCTGTCTGTCTGTCTGTCTGTCTGTCTGTCTATCTATCTATCTATCTACCTATCTATCTATCTGTCTGTCTGTCTGTCTGTCTGTCTGTCTGTCTGTCTGTCTGTCTATACGGGCTTCTTTTAGTTTCTGCCAAGCAAATCAAATCCACTCAGGAGGCATTGTCCGGTTCAAGGCTACAGTGGAAGACACTTGACCAAAGTGCCACGCAGTGGGACTGAACCCAGAACCGTGTGGTCGAGAAGGAAACTGTTTTATTTTTGTTCTTTCTTTCTTTATTACCGCACAGATCGTATTGCGTCACACATTCTGTATCTGCTTCTGTCATCTTTGCTTTAACAATGCGTTTGCCTGTCGCCATCGTCGACGTCGTTCATTACAACAGCAACAACGACAACAACTCAATCGACAGCACTTAAATGCATTGTGAAAGCAAAGATGACAGAAGCAGATAGAGTATGCTTCTTAAGAACAAGTATCTGGAAGTAAAAGAGACTTTTGAGGTGTTGGATTATCGATTGATTTGTAAAGACTTGCTAGAATGTTCTTACATAACACGACATATTTAACAGGTCATCACTTGTGAGGCGTTTTGCGCAAAACTTCCAGTTTAATCCGACTTCTCAATATTCCCTGTGTACAATATAATTTAAACACAGCGTTACATAAACATCCCAGCACATTGTAACACGTTATGTGTATAAAGCAAGAACAAACGATGCAATGGTGATCGCTGGATAATACAGAATATATTTAAATATAGAGTAAAAGTTATTAGTTCAGGGGGTTGTAACATCGTACTACTTAGGGATACGACTGACGTAGGTCGAGAATAACTGTTGATCTCAGCACAAACGCAACGTAAGAGACATTTATACAGACACACACAAAAAAAATGTAGCAAGTCGGTTTTAGTCACTCATTATCTATGTATGTGTTGGCGCAATGGCCCAGTAGTTAGGACAGCGGGCTCGCAGTCGCAGGATCGTAGTTTCGATTCCCAGAACGAGTGTTGTGAGTTCTTATTTTGCGAAAATACCTAAAGCTCCACGAGGCTCCGGCAGGGAGTGGTGGCGAACCCTGCTCTACTCTTTCACCACAACTTTCTCTCACTCTTTCTTCCTGTTTCTGTTGTACCTGTATTTTCAAAGGGCCGGCCTGGTCACACTCTGTGTCACGCTGAATCTCCCCCGAGAACTACGTTTTGTGTACACGTGTCTGTGGAGTGCTCAGCCACCTGCCTGTTTTGTTTCACGAGCAGGCTGTTCTGTTGATCGGATCAACTGGAACCCTCACCCTCGTAACCGACGGAGTGCCACGAATGTATGTATATAGTATGTATATAAATGTCTGTGTGAGTGTATATATATATGTACGTGTGCGTGTGTGCGTGTGTGTGTGTATGTATGCATTTATATATATGTATATAAGTGTATATATGTATATATCTATGTATGTATATATGTATGTATATATATGTGTGTATATTTCGTCTGTCTTTACGTTCCGAGTTCGATTTTGCCTTTCATCCTTTCGAGGTCAATAAATTAAGTACCAGCTGCGTACTGGTGTCGATGTAATCGACTGACGCCCTCACCCGAAATTTCGGGACTTGTGCCTAGAGTAGAAAAGAATATCTATCTATCTATCTATCTATCTATCTATCTATCTATCTATCTATCTATCTATCTATCTATCTATCTATATGTCTGTTTGTCTGTCTGTCTGTCTATCTATCTGTCTGTTTGTCTGTCTGTCTGTTACCTGTCTGTCTATCTATCTATCAATCAATCTATCTATATACTTATTTGTGTAGTGCTGTTAAAATTGCATGGCATTTAACCGGTATTTAGAAGCAGATGTTCATCGTAATATATTGAAAAAGAATACTGCAAAAGAAATCCCTGTATTGTAGATCCTATATCTTCTTAATGGTTTCTTCTATTTAGAAAGATCACGAACAAATATGATACAGAGAAAAAAAACCCCCCTCAAATTGACCAGTACATTGTGACATTTTCTGTATACTGAAAGCGAGAGAGATGGAGGAGAGGAATGGAAGGCGAAGAGAACTAGAGACAGAATGCAAGGGAACGAGGAGGGGTGGTGGTTAGCTCAAGATGCTGGTGTGTTTGAGTGCGTCACTAGCGAAGTTTAAATTGCCAATGGTTTCATTTGTGTAGGTGTTTAATGACGTCTAATGCTCTAATGCGCATCAAAGTACATCAATTTTATATATGTGCTAAGAATATAAATGCACATATATCCTTTTATTCTTTTATTTGTTTCAGTCATTTGTCTGCGGCCATGCTGGAGCACCGCCTTTAGTCGAACAAATCGACCCCAGGACTTATTCTTGGCGTAGTGATTAAGAGCGCGGGCTACTAACCCCAAGATTCCGAGTTCAATTCCAGGCAGTGACCTGAATGATGATGATATTAATAATAATAATAATAATAATAATAATAATGATAATAATAATAATAATAATAATAATAATAATAATAATAATAATAATAATAATAATAA
>NC_068982.1:138786108-138793148 GCF_001194135.2 Octopus bimaculoides
TCCCCATAACTTAACGTTTCGGCCGACGGCACCGATAGAATAAGTAGCAGGCATATAAAAGTTAGTCCTGGCGTCGATTTATTCGGTTGAAATCCCTTCAAAGCGTTGCCCCACACTAATAACGGAAACAAGTAAAAAAAGATTAAGAAAAATGATGTTATGTATAACGCTATGCTTGTAAATATTTATATACAAGATATCAAACGTGGTGTATCCCACATATAGTATGTTTCTCTTCTTTATATAACCACAGGTAATACGCTGCATGATCTCTAAGACTATTAACTAATCGTTATATACACGCATGTATAAAAATATATAAATACACATACGCACACATGCACACACACAAATATATATATATATACCCCAGAACTATAAATGAAGAAAGAGCGAGACTTTGATGAGGGAGAATACGAATGTATGTTATTCAGTGCTCTGAATAAATAAAATAAACGAAAGTAAAAATAATTTATTTTATTTTAAATTTAAGTTATTTTGTTTTACTTTAAAATAACTGTTTTGTCTGTTAATAAATTTAAACAATAGAAGATGGAAATTATTGCATTTTTTACTTTTTGGTTGGATCTGAAACTCGTATAAAGTCTGTTTTCTTGAATTTTACCCTCCAAAAAGTATATACACACATATATATATATAATAATAATAATAAAAATGAAAAAAAATGAGTAAAATAACTTGAATACTTGAAACTGAAGAACAATGGAAAATCTTAAGACATTTTATATTCCGCTTGCATAGTTATATGTGTAGAAATAAAACCATGTGATGTTAGATGTTATTCTCTTCCTACACTGCAGGGCAGATGTTATAGTCACACAGTATCGCACGACAGAATATTACACGCGAAATACGGGAATTGTTTACAAGATTAGCTATGGTGTGCCTACATACATACATACATACATACATACATACATACATACATAGAGGGATACATACATACATACATACATGCAGGGATACACACATATATGCCTGCATGCTTACGTACATACATACATACATACATACATACATACACATTCATACATATATACATACATGCATGTAGGGATACATACAGACATACATACACTTACATACACACGCACGTATCTGGTCAAATCGAATAATCGAACATCAAAAATAACAATAACAAAGCAAGAGGACGTACACATGGACTGAATTAATTAGACGCTCGGTAAAGGTGGAAAAAAGAGACGGTTTTTGACGTTTTGTGCGTTAGCTCATCGTCTGGAAGGAGAACGGAAAAAATCATGAGACGGAATAATATCACCAACAGTATGTGTGTGTATGTATCTCCGTGTGTGCGTATGAAGGTGTAGGAATGTATGTGTGTGTGTGTGTATGTACGTATGAGTGTCTGAGGTTATGTGCATATACATGTGTGCGCGTGTCCTACAGGACAAGTAAACACAGAAAAAGACCCTTCATCAGTTGTCGGCTGTTTATCTCCTCTTCCTTTCGAGCATTCAACGTCAATATGAGTCCTCAAAGATAATTGCGCCCATAAATTCCAAAATAAAATTTAGGATTTATGGAGGGACAAAGTTGGGAACAAAAACAAGACTGTGGAGACGTACAAGAAAACCGAATATATATATATATATCATACATGTATTTCTGTAAGCCGATTGTCGCTTTTACATTAGACGACTGGTCTCTTACGTAATCCAATTAGAGCTCTTCCTCAGTATTATCAGCAAAATTTAGATATTTACCTTGTTATACAGTATGTGTTATACAAGGATTAATAAACCAGCGATTTTTATTAATTCTCCGCATGCTGGTCTGTCCTGGGTTATAACAATTATTGTCAAGGAACGTAGGAATGGAAGGTAGAAATGTCTACTTAACTCAAAGCTTTTTGACAACGTATATTATCTTCTAGCACGTCTTATTTAGCTTCACACACACACACACACACACACACACACACACACACACACACACACATATCTGCATGCATAACGAATTGTACTGAATGATTCCTAAGTTGTCGCTCATGCTGTTGTTGGCACTCCGTCGCTTACGACGTCGAGGGTTCCAGTTGATCGATCAACGGAACAAACTGCTCGTGTAATTAACGTGCAAGTGGCTGAGCACTCCACAGACACGTGTACCCTTAACGTAGTTCTCGGGGTTATTCAGCGTAACACAGTGTGACAAGGCTGGCCCTTTGAAATACAGGCACAACAGAAACAGGAAGTAAGAGAAAGTTGTGGTGAAAGAGTACAGCAGGGTTCACCACCATCCCCTGCCGGAGCCTCGTGGAGCTTTAGGTGTTTTCGCTCAATAAACACTCACAACGCCCGGTCTGGAAATCGAAACCGCGATCCTATGACCGTGAGTCCGCTGCCCTAACCACTGGGCCATTGCGCCTCCACTGTCGTTCACGCAAACAGAGTTTAATCTTTCTTAAATGTCTCTGAACGAATACTTCCAAGAAAGTAAATTTCAGTAACGATTCTAGTCATCAGGATCAACATTAAGTGCTGCGATATATTTCGATAAATGCATAATATATTTAATAACTGGCCTCAGTAAAACATATTCTGAACACAATGAAATAGATAAGAAAGAAACGAAGAAACACAATAGACTATTATAAAGCTATATTATTAAAGCGACTCAATTTTACTGTACAATCCAATTATTAAAACGATTTAATTTTCTTATACAATAGGTATTATCCATTAAAATCTTCATTTTATTGCGATACAATCTGATAGAATGGAAGCTATACAGACGCTGAAATTAGTATACCGAAGTCACCAATTACGCTGAAGATAAGCTAATTTAACCTTTTGTTGTATTTAATCGATTTCAGCCAATCATGATTTTTAAAATTCATCGTGTTTTAACATGTGAAGTTGAAGAATTTCTCCAAAATGTTCCACGTTCGTTATGTACGTCTTGATGTCTTTGAACGCTTCTAACTTTAGTATTTCACACCAAACGCCACATTAAACCGATGTCAAATATTAATACCACCATTATATGTGTTTATATGTATATATACACATATGTGTATGTATTTGTGTAGGTATGTATATGAATATATATGCGCACACAGATATATATGTATATGTATATATGTATGTGCATATGTATATATGTTGTCTGGTTTCGACTTATCATTAGATACTAGCTGCGGAGACTCAGAGACTAGCGTTGTTCAAGCGTGTATTACTACAATCCGATGACGTACAAATGACTGTTTATTGTTGCTACATTTGTCATCACATCTAGCGAAATCGATGTCTGCATATCTAAGCTGTGAGTAGGCACAACTACGAGCCGAAAACGTTTGAAACTTTGATGAAGAGCGGAGACCCCGTTCAGTCATGAATGACCATGGGATTGAACCTAGAAAGTTATCTTCCGAGGCACAAGTCCGGGCAAGGTTGTTTATGGAAGACCAGCAGTCGCCCATGCGTACCAGCCTCCCCTCTCCACGCCACCAGTGTTATCTAAGGGAAAGGCAAAGGAGCCGATACAGCTTGGCACCAGTGACATCGCAACTCATTTCTACAGCTGAGTGAACTGGAGCAACGTGAAATAAAGTGTCTTGCTTGAGCAAAAGTGCAAAAGCTCGCTCGATCTCGATTTTCAGTGTGCAGCCCAGTCCGGGATTCGAACTCCTAACCACAAGGTCGTAAGTTCGACGCTCTAACCACTGAGCCATGCGCTAGATATATCCCAAATATATTTGAACTAATTAGTGATAGTAGTAGTTGTTGTAGTCTCACTGAAATAGCGCCAAGGAAACAGTTATCACCTGCTTTAGGCGTGAATTGTGTACAGCAGAAATGAGTCGATAGGCTTTGGAACCGGAGCCGCAGAGCTATAGTGTCAATCACCAAATGCAGGCATAGCTTCTCCAGGCGTTCCACATTCGCCTTAAACCAGCTGACGTACGATCATAGACAATAGAAGTTCTTATCACGTCGAATTTGTCCTATATTCTAGAGCTCCAAGATCACATTATTCAATTTGCCCTTCTCTAAGACTGAATGAAATTTTAGAGAGTTTTGGTTATTTTTGTACCAGGTCAAAAGGTCAGGTAGAAACTCTCTGGCTGGCTTGTTGCTCTAGTGACCAAACCAATATATGTCCTATGGTTTGTATTGTATCACATTCAAATATGTTGTCGTTGAAGAGACTCTACCTCCATATGTTGAGTACCACTGTAGTTCTGTCATTTCTAGATCTTCATTCGATCAGCACAATTTAGATTTACGCAGTTTACGTCTACACCATCTGGTAACTGTTCACTTACCACCATTTCTATAGTTATTGAGGGTGTTACATTAATATTTCTTTTCTCACCTCACTTGTGCTGACGTAAAAAAAATCAATATTCTTCATATGGTATCAGATATGTTGATCAAACACTATTTTGTTTGAAATCTTTCACAATCTTCGTTATTTGCATAATTAATTATTTCTGTTAGAAGAACTTTTTCCGTATTAGAATTGTAAAATTTTATTCATATTCTATTGCAGAACATGTCTTAAAAGAAACCAGTTTAAATTATACATAAATACCAGACTTCATATTATCTTTTCGCTAATGTCCGACGGCGAGCTGGCAGAATCTTTAGCACACCGGAAAAAATGCTTAATGGTATTATTTCTACATTTGTATGTTTGAGTTCAAATTCAACTGAGGTTGACTTTGTCTTGTATCCTTTCGGGGTCGATAAAATAAAGTAGCAGTCAAGTACTGAAGTCGGTGTAATCAACTAACCATCTGTGCCTCAAATTGCTGGCCTTGTGCCTATAATAGAAACAGTTTTCTCTGTGATATAGACATCAAAATATTGGTGCTATTGCCGTTGTTATTTAATCCCACTCAGCTCTGATTAAACAGATCTACAGGGTGTCCACAAAGTCTGGGTACATGGGGATTAACACATACTTTAAGAAATTCTTATTTCTTATATTTAATTGTTTATGTTATGGTTTTTATTTAATCCATGTACCCAGACCTTGTGGACACCCTGTACGATTGAACGTATTCCATAAGGTCTTATTTTCAGACGTTATATGTCTAGATTCTAGAATGACATGATCCAAGCTGTCTTTTTTTTTAAAAAAAGATAGGTATGATTTGCAGGTGGAATTGGCTGCTTTGTCTAGCCAGATTCATGATTCCGCAGAAACTCTCCTATTGGTTACAAACTTTACGAGTTTTAGGCGAAAGTGCGAAAGTAACTTTTTCTTAAAGCTTAATCTTAGAGAGTTATTTGCATGCTACCGTTCGCTGGATTGTTAAGCTATCAGTTAAACGGCCTACAGTGACCAGTTCTCTCTATAAACCATCATCATTATCATATTCTTGCCGTGCCTATTGATAAAACGAGTCTGAATGGTCTCTTAAAGAGCTTTGAATGATAACTGTGAATAGAGATTCTATTGAATTACTGTTGAAAACTGTGAGTGCCAATATAACTACTGGTGGTTGTGAAACGACTTTAATCTTTTGAAAAGCATTAAAAGAACAATCTGGAATTACTTCATTTTTTATAATTGTTTTTCTAGATACTTGATATGAAATTATACCTCAAACATTCGTTGGTGTGCCTTGAGAAGGTAATTTTGCCGGTAAAAATGCACGCACTAGACATATTTCTCTTCATTTTATTATCAAGCTGGAAAGTTCTATCGCATTTTTGACACGGTGACTTTAGCGCTTCGTTTTCAATACACATTGTAAAATAAGAATTAATTCTTGCACACTAATATCTTTTTTCTTTCTTTGCAGATTATAACTTTGGTATTAAATTCGATTTGATTTAAACCTTTTTAATATGATTAGATAAGACTCATATCAGACGTTGCATGGTGTGTAAATTCTATAATGAATGCGGCAAGAAATATTTGTACTATCTATGGAAATGAAGCTTTAAGTATCCGGACAAGCCAAAATAGCTTGACCAGTTAATCTTGGAAAAGCTTTCTCTCGCAGAATCCACTTGTTGGCAGCTACTAATTGCGGTAAATACTGAGATTCTGAAAATCGTAGTTGAGGAAAATCCAAAGCAAACTGTAGGAAAATTAACAAAACAGTTCATTTCAAGTCACACTTCGATAATAAAACATTTCCAACAAGGAAAAGTGTTAAACTTGGTCAATGGGTCCTTCTTCGGCGGTTCTTGACTTAATCAAATTGTTGCCCTCTACTGACCATTGACGAGTAAACTTGCTAGCAAATATTTTCCGGGTAGAATCATCACCAGCGACGGAAACTAGGATTATAATCATACCCAATAAAAACTTTTATCTTCCATCTTTTACTTGTTTCTGTCATTAGACTACGACCATGCTGGGGCACCACCTTGAAGAATTTTAATCAGACTAATTGACCCCAGTATATATATTTTTATTTTTTAAAGTCTAGTACTTATGCTTTCGGTCTGTTTTGCCGCGCCGCTAGGTCACAGGGACGTAAACATATCAACACCGATTATCAAACGGTGGTGGTGGTGGACAAAGACACAAACACACACACACATACACACACACATAAAGGACAATCTTCTTTCAACTTCCATCTAACAAATAAACTCACAAATCTTTGGTCGGCCCGAGGCCAAAGTAGAAGTGAGAAAGTCTTTTACGTTTCAAGCCTACGCTCTTCCACAGAAAGGAATACAGAAATAAACAGGGAGAGAAAATAGAAAATACACAACCCGATTTCTATTAAAACCATAGGGGGAACAACTTCACCACGACGACTCCCACTACTACTACTACTACTACTACTACTACTACTACTACTACTACTACTACTACTACTACTATTGTTATTATCATGACTGTTGCTAGTTATTCGACAGCTACAACCACTCCTAGAATTCTTGACCAATATTTAATTTACTACAACAGATAGTAGTATTCTACTAACACAACAAGTTGGAATTACCATGTTTTCAGAAGCCAACGAAAGGACCACGTGCGCATGCAAGAAATAACAATAAACTATGAATGTTATTCTTAATTTTAATTTC
>NC_068982.1:138793457-138795021 GCF_001194135.2 Octopus bimaculoides
ATATATATATATATATATACATATGTGTGTGTGTGTATATGTGTTCGACAGAAAATTTGAGAATTTTCGAACGCAGAATAGCTATTAAAACAGCTTAGAAGATTGGTTAAATGCCCTTAGAAGGAAAAATGGCTAGCATGTGGCTACAGAGAATTTAGCCGATAACTGAGAAGTATAAAGTTCGATTCACTGTAGAGACATGGGGGCTATGTTTTCCTTTTTCTAAAGGTATTCATTCACCCAATCTTCTTAGCTATTTTCATAGCTTTTCTGCGTTCGAGATTTCCTGTAATTTTTATGGAATACCAACACAATCGAGGTTTCTAAGTTTGTTTGCGTGCGTGAGTGTATGTGTGTGTGTGCATGTGCGTTGTGTTTGTGTCTGTGTTTGTTTCCGATCTCAGGTTGACGACCAGCGTTGGTGTGTTTACATCCCTATAACTTAGGAGTAAAAGAAACCGATAGAAAAAGTACCAGTCGATTTGTTCGACTAAACCTATTCAATGCAGTACTCCAGCATGGCCGTAGACGAATGACGAAAAGAAGTAAAAGAAGACGAAAGCAGAAAGAAGATAATGTCGCTTTTACCAGAGATTGAAGAGATTAAACTTGAATCAACTGTGATTTGAAAGCGCGCTTGCAAAACATAGAACAGAAAATTATAATAATAATAATAATAATAATAATAATAATAATAATAATAATAATAATAATGATGATGATGATAAAATCGAAGGTAAAAAAACAGCAGTTCAGCAGAGTATTTTCGTTTAGAGTCAACTCAAAGAGTTTGTAATAAACACCTCTTATTTGAACTGTTTAATTACGATTTCATTTAAATTTATTGTTTTTGTGCTTATTTCATACTTTGCTTTCCTCGTTCAGTTTTTTTTAAAAAAGAGAACAAAAAAAAAGAAAGAAAAACAAGACAAAAACTCGATCTCCTAAGAACTTTGTTTATCTAATTATCTTCAATAAATTTCTTTTCATCTCTTAAGGTCCACAAAATCTTTGGGATATAATTTCAATTTGTTACAAGTTATACTTTTTTAAATGTATTTTAGCATTTTTTTAAAAATGTATTTTGACATGGACACTTGTTATCAAATAATTCATTATTTATTTGTCTATTGTCTACAGAGTGTTATTTATTATTATTTTTTTTATTCGTTTACCTCAATATTTATGTATGTACATTAATGAAACATGATTAAAGCATTGATGATAAAAATTTAAGATTTATCGAAACGAGATAAGCTCTGTACCTGTCTTGTTCTTTCACAAGCAAAGAAATACCTTGTGACAGAAAATCAATAAAAAGAAATTTAATTTAAAAGAAAAAAAACCTTGAGAAAAGAAATGTAGAAAGAGAAATAATTATATTTATTATGTTTATAGTAAATGATAAAATATATCGCACACACACAAAGACACATATATTTAGACATATATACCGGCAAGTTATATTACAAACGACGTCATATTAGGTGTAGTGAACATTAACCATGTTATACTATAGTGTAATATATATATATATATATATATATATATATATATATATATA
>NC_068982.1:138796354-138799038 GCF_001194135.2 Octopus bimaculoides
ATATATATATATATATATATATATATATATATATATATATATATACACACAAAAATTTATATCTATTTATATATATATATATGTGTGTGTGTGTAAGTGTGTACGCATATAGCCATACGTGAATAAATGTGTATATATCTATATGTATATATATGTGTGTATTTGTCTATCTATCTATCTATCTATCTATCTATCTATCTATCTATCTATCTATCTTTTCGTCTATCCATGGAAAAGTTTTTTTAGCTGTGTTAGATTGAAAACACAACTTCGCTGTATTTTTTTATCTATTGTTATCGAGATTCTTGTTAAATATTCATATAAGAACTTTATAGCGTGTACAGAACAGTAAAGTCAAACGGTAAATCTCTTGTCGCTCCGACACGCACTTCAAACAAGAAACAATTGCAACGCACTCCACCATACAACATAAAACAAAACATTAGTCAACGACTCAGTCATCAAGACAAGGAGTTTCATTATGGAACCATCAAAACCAGATGATTACTTATGGAAGCCATATTATAAGTTCGAAACAATGCAAGCTGCAACACACAAATATCAAATTATTGCAACGTATAAAATCATTTTGATTGATGAAAGAGAAATAGAGTCAGTGGATAAAGGTTCATATGTTGGCACTCCATCGCTTACGACGACGAGGGTTCCAGTTGATCCGATCATGAAATTAACGTGCAAGTGGCTGAGCACTCCACAGACACCTGTACCCTTAACGTAGTTCTCGGAGATATTCAACGTGACACAGAGTGTGACAAGGCTGGCCCTTTGAATTAAAGGCACAACAGAAACAGGAAGTAAGAGTGAGAGAAAGTTACAGTGAAAGAGTACTGCAGGGTTCGCCACCATCCGCTGCCGGAGCCTCGTGGAGCTTTTGGTGTTTTCGCTCAATAAACACTCACAACGCCCGGTCTGCGAACCGAAACCATGATCCTTTGACCGCGAGTCCGTAACCATAGCCACTGGGTCATTGTGCCTCCACAAAGATTCATATACATCTACAGCAATGTACCAATTCTACTGGAACTCCTTACCAAAAAAATTGGCTTTAATAAACGCCACTAGGAATTATAGCTCTGAGATAAATAAAATAACCCACTGCATTTCATGCATTTAACCTGCTTGCTGAAAATAGCAGCGAAACCTTCTTTAATGAACGTTGGACACTGTTGTGACTGTTATAAAAAACGTGAGTTGAAAATCATTTGATCTTATGTATGCTCGTTCTGTTGTTGTAAACTGTTATATCGCACGTTCGGATGACCTCTACTCAACTACTACTACGTCTAGACTTCTACCTCTATATCTACGTATTGGGCTAGCCTACTTCATCGTCTGGGGACGTCGACACAACATAGACACTAGCAATAACTGCACCCAGGCGGTATGATTGAGAAGGTCTAGAAACTCTGCTTGAGCCTAGGAAATTGACTCTTGTAAGCAAAGTAGAGAGAACGAAGAGGTACAGTAATCACTCACCATATCGCGGTTCACCTATCGCAGTTTATTATTCAAGCTTACGCCGACTCCTCTATGTTGTTGTTTTGCATTTATAATAAAATAAATATACAGAAATTATAAAAATAGTAAAAAAATATACACAGTACAGTATTGTTTCTACTTCGAGGATTTTCACCTATCGCGGGGAGTTTTGGAACGTAACACACGCGATAGTCGAAGGATTACTGTATATATGAAGGTTTGTGGCTTAGTGTTTAGGGTAATCGGCTCACGATGTTAAGACCGTGAGTTCGATTCCAGGCGGCTCGTTGTGTCCTTGAACAAGACACTTTATTTCCCCTTGCTCCAGTTTACTCGACTGGCAAAAATGAGTAATACCTGCATTTCAAAGGGCCAGCCCCGTCACACTCTGTCTCACGCTGAATCTCCCTGAGAACTACGTTTGCGGAGGGCTCACCCAGTTGTATGTTGATTTCATGCGCAAACTGTTCCGTTGGTTGGATCAGCTGGGACCCTCAAAGTAACCGACGGAGTGCACAAAAAACATGTGTGTACTCATATATAACACACATACACACACACATATAGACACAGAGACACCGGCAGTATTGCGTTTTGAAAAGTTTACTTGCGAAACACATAGTTTCAAGCTCCGTTGCACAGAGCGCCACCCGTTTCCCATCAATGGGGGTCTTAAGGACGGATGCGTCCTGGCACCAACCTATTTCTCTTTGTACATGACCGCCATGTTCAACGAAATCCCACTAGACTCGCATTCCATTAACATGCACTATCGCTTGGTTTGCAGGTGGACTGCTCTGGCCAGGTTGAATCAGTGTCTTGGTCTTTAATGTGCTTACCTGCATCCCGAAGCGTTCGTAAGTCGCGTTGTAAAGATCGGCCATCATTTGTATGCCATCTGCGGTCCGGCTCGCTTGGATGGCGGACTCTTCATTCTCGCACGCCTCCGTTCAAAGACGAGGATCTCCTCTATCGCAGTCAGCGGTATGCCGACGACAATGTCAATCCGAGCCGGACCGCAGATGGCATACAAATGATGGCCGATCTTTACAACGCGACTTACGAACGCTTCGGGATGCAGGTAAGCACATTAAAGACCAAGACACTGATTCAACCTGGCCAGAGCAGTCCACCTGCAAACATTAGCATCAACGGCCAACCCTTAGAAGAACTTAAACACTTCA
>NC_068982.1:138799048-138799832 GCF_001194135.2 Octopus bimaculoides
CCCCCCCCCACGTGTGAAACAGATGTAGAGAACAGGATTTTGGCGGCCCACTCTGCCTGCGGCAGACTCAATCAACGTGTATTCTTCAATCACGCGCTGACCATCCGTACAAAGATCATTGTCTTCCGTGCCATCGTCCCGTCAACTCTACGCTTTTGACATTATACCGCCGTGAATGCTTCCAACAATCGAATCTACGACAGATTCTCAACATGCAATGGGAAGATTACGTTACCAACAATGAGGTTCTTCGCCGTGCCTCACTACCAGGTTTCGAAGCCACCATTCTACGTCATCGTCTCCTCTGGAAGGGTAACATCCAGCGTATGGCGCCCTCTTGTCTCCCAAGTATCATGCTCTACGGAGAACTTGCAATCGGAACAAGACGCAGAGGAGGTCCGAAATTCTGTTTTAAAGGGCAGCTCAAAGAGATCTTGGCTCAAGCTAACACCCAGCCATCCTATTGGGAACAGATTGCCATGAATATGACAACCTGGAGGACTGCTATCCGCAATGGAGCCAGCTCCTTCGAGCAGAACTGACAACAGAATGAGGAGACAAAACGCAGGAGAAGAAAGGATCGTCTTCAAAATCCTCGACCCGCACCGACCATCCTGTGGGAATTCTTGCCACCACTCTATCGCCACCAACTTGGACTCCAAAGTCACATTCGGCACAAACGTCTGCAGAGAAGACTGAATGGAAACTGACGAACCCAATACTCGGATACGAGCTGGAGCCAATATATATATATATATATATATATGTATGTTAATATATATAT
>NC_068982.1:138803616-138808191 GCF_001194135.2 Octopus bimaculoides
TATATATATATATATATATATATATATATATATGACGCTGCTCCAGTCCACTCAGCTGGCAATAATGATTTTTACTTGTATTTCACTTCAAAGGACCAGCCTTGTCACACTTTTGTTGTTGCTATTGTTCCACCCTATCTTATTCCTGATTGAGAAACCATGGTCTTATTTCGTTAAAGTCTAAAACTCCCAGATTTTGTCGGAATTTGTGAACCGAGAAATTTCCTTATTTTATAAGTCCTTCCTGTTTGGAGACCGCAGGATGTTATTTAATGAGTATCTGTCTGCTATTTAATATACATCGTATAACCACCCACATGTTCCCCCGTTGCCTCAAATTGACTGTATTTGACTAGGAATTCGCAACCTGCATTGAAGTAAAACAAACTCATGCTCACAATAAACAACTGAGATGTTTCTCTCACTTTTCTTCAGTCAAATATAGAAAACAGAAATTAATTTGAAAACTACTGCAATCTATAACTTAATTTATCATTTGAAATAACAGTTAACTACTTTTGATCACTCATAATCTTCCAAATCATTTCCTATTCACCAGACTGACAAATGAAGTTCGGTGAAAACAACAGCAGCAGCAGCAGCAGCAGCAGCGGTAGTAGCAGCATCATCAACAACAGCAGCAATAGTAACACCAAGAAAACAAATAAACAAGCAACACACATTTTTCGTGATAATCTTCAATATACGTCATTTATTTTAAAAATGTAAAAAAATTATTTTCACCTAATTCATTATCTTTAGAAGTTAAATATATTTTATCTGCAAAGCTAAAGTAATAATATTTTCTCCTTTGGTTTAGTTTCAATTTTATGTTTTTTTCTGTCTTTTTTTTTCTTCCCCTTGGATTTTCACCTTTCAGACGGCAATAAACAATAACATGTTTAAGCACTATCTGACATTATTAGTTTCATATAGCATTTCACACCTGTTCATACTTCGTTGACAGTTGCGACAGTTTCCCCACCGGGATTTATACTTAATTCACAATGGCTAAGTTCACCTTGAACCTAAATTTTCGCTATTGCAAAGCCTTCATTAATTAGCTACCAAACGACGTTGAAGCCACATTCTACAATCTTAAAATGCAACAAACTCGATAATGTTGTCTATGGTACAACAGACTTGGGTAAAGATGGGATGGTCACGGCTGGAACAACCTTGGTTATAGATTTGATCAATCAGAGACAATTTAGAAAGAACCAACACTTGATAAATATAAAATAGGATTATGCATAGTTAGGGATTAGAAAGCAACAGATTATATCCTTATTTCTTTAGCTTGCTGTTCTGTTCTCAAATATTCACGTTAAAACAAGTAGAAAAATATTCCAATTTATTCAGGATTGCTTGAAGAGAAATTCTCCAGTGGTATCGCAGAGATCCAAAGCTTTGAGAAATATTAATTAGCATAAGTATTCCAAAACTTTCTCCTTCTCATCAAGTAGCACTCATGCAAACGAAGTCTCTTCATTTACAACCCTCTTTGTTTCCAGATCGACTGCGTTACACATGCATCAGATTAATTCTCTTCCACTGTGTTCTTAGACTGTGTTTTTTTTTTGTTGTTGTTACTGTTGCTGCAGTTTATCTCAAGGCAAATTTCATCGAAAGGATCTATATTCAAATGATATCCAATGAAGGATATACGTTCACTTATTCAGAAAAAGGTAAGCTTGAAACACTAAGTGAGAAATATAGTTGACGATAAGAAGTCGAATTAAAAGTATTTAAATCTAGCGGCTTGACAAGGATTTAGATTATGGAAACTATAAAGGTTGTGTCTATTATAATTGGTACATTGGGGACTGTAAGCAAAGATATAGACAAATGGTTGAAGGAAATTGGAATAGAATGTTCTGTAGAACTTCTACAGAAAGTTTGCCCCTTAGCAACCGGAAAGATTATCAGGAGGAGTCTAAGCGCTTGAAAGACTATTGATAGCTTGTGGATATCTAAGGTTACAGGTAGTAAACCGCTACCCACATAAATCCTGCCAGGAATAAGAACGAGCCTGAGACAAATCAATAATGATAATACGATAATTTGGATAATACACATTATTTGGTTCATAGTTGTTCGCTCGAAGATATAATACAAACATGCGAAGTACAAAAAATTCCAATCCTACAAAGGTACATGTACATGTGACTGCTAGTAGTTTTAAAGTGTGATTACAATATACACATGAAATCCAATTGGAAAGAAGCTGAAAAAAAAACATTGTTGATCAGCTTGAAAATGAAGGTGAAAAACATGAAATGTGTATCATGAGCCGAAATGCTCTAAATACACCAAGCACAAATCCTATGTTGGAAAACGGAGACCATTTAAGTTATACTCGATAGAAACAAATACCGATCTATTTTATAATAATATGCTTCTCAGATAGACTTTGAATAGAGTCACCTTATGAAAACTTCAGTTCACAAGGCATATTGGACAACTGTCCATTGATATAGTTTGGCTGAATCCAAGCTTTGTGAGAGAAATTAGTTTCACAGAAACTGTCTAGAGGTCAGGCGGATCGATTGAAGCCGTAATTTAAGACTCCAATCTTGTATTATTCTGCGTTGCATTGGTTATGCTAATTCTGCATCGGGACAGAATACTCAGCTACTGGCACATTTATCCAACGTGAATAGTCAGTGTACTAATCGACGGAAATTCTTAAGACACACACACACGCGCGCGCACACGCACACACACACACACACACACACACACACGCACACACACACATACATATATATATATATACTTCTATTCTTTTTTCTTTTAGTTGTGTCAGTCATTTGACTGCGGCCATACTGGAACACTGCCTTTAGTCGGAGAAATCAACCTCAGGACTTATTCTTTGTAAACCTAGTACTTATTCTATCGGTCCCTTTTGCCGAACCGTTAAATTACGGGGACGTAAATACACCAACATCGGTTGTCAAATGATGGTGAGGGGGAGACAAACACAGACTCACAAATACATACATACACACACGCTTATATACGACGGGATTCTTTCAGTTTCATCTCCCAAATCCACATCCACTCACAAGGCTTCGGTCGGCCCGAGGCTATAGTAGAAGACACTTGTCCAAGGTGCCACGTAGTGAGACTGAACCCGGAACCCTGTGGTTCTTACCACACAGCCACGCCTGCATATTAGTAAATTAATACAATTTGAAATAACCATAAAATGTAACCATCATCATCATCATCATTCTTATTCTGATCAATAATAATATTGATAATAATTATAATATTAACAATAACAACAACAGCAATAATAACAACCATACCAACATTTCTAATTTAATTTTCAACAAAATTATAAGAATAGAAACGTATTCCGACATTCCACATTATCGTTGTATTCCAGAAATATCCATTTTCTATAAATATTTTTCTGTTGAGATATCTAAGTCAGTTATTCTGAATAACCTTTTTTTCTTCTTCAAATTCGCTTGTGAAATTTATTCACATTGTTATAGTTGTATAATCACAGCGTAAGTTAAAATTTTCTTCAATATTGCCTGGTCTTTGATCTCCCCTCCGCTGACATTACGCTATACACTTAGGACGAATGATACACAGAAGCGAAGTTTCCTTGTCGTCTGGTAGATGTCCGACCACAACAAAAGCGATTGCTGGAAACATTGCAATGCTTTAATGTATCTTCCACCTTCCCTTGCCTCCTGTGTCCTCGTGACGTAAAAGTTTAGTCATTTGTACTTTGATACAGTAACTGAGCTGGAATGTGGATGAGATTAACGAGCATTTCTATGTGGAATGCGATTGATATGTCAGCTGAAACGCTATTTGAAAAGTTTAATTCGATATTGGCATTGTGATATTCCGAAAATAACCACTCTCAAGAATTCAAAGAAATGTTTTCCTGGAGAGCTTTCTACTAAGTCAATTACATTGTAACATGTACTTTTCGAAATTCAATTGTAAAATTAATTTATAATGTAATAGTGCACACACACACACATACACATACACGCACACACGCTTAAGCACACACGCACATATGCAAACACATAAGCATATCACATTGTGAAATTATATACATATATACCTGCATATTTTGTGTATGTATGTACGTATGTATGTATGTATGTATGTATGTATGTGTGTATTAATGTATGTATCCATCCATTCATCCATCCATTCGTCCGTGCGTCCATATATATATGGACACACACACACGTGTGTGTGTGTGTTTCTCCCCACTACACCGTTTGACAACTGTCCGTCCGTCTGTCTCTCTGTTTGTCTATCTATCTATCTATCTATCTATCTATCTATCTATCTATCTATCTATCTATCTATCTATCTGTCTCAAACCGATATGGCCCTTTCAAAGTCATGTTACTTGGGGACGAAAATTTGCCACGGTCCTAGTACGCTTTAAGAGCGAAGAGTTAGCGAAGGAATTGTCGACACTCTCTCTCCACACAGATGACTTGGTGATGATACCGAGTTATCTTGGACAGAGAGTGACGAAGGTGACAGTAAAGAATGTCCCTTCACAAGTGGAAACACAGTGGATAGTAG
>NC_068982.1:138811339-138813438 GCF_001194135.2 Octopus bimaculoides
CCTTCCTACGATCCCTTTTGATCGACCCCCCCTTTTTTTTTCCTTCCTTCCCTCTCCCAAAAAGAAAAGCTCTACATTGTATTTGTCCCATCTTCGTTGAGCCCTGTGTGGCTAATAAAAGAAATGTATCTATCTATCTATCTATCGATCTGAACTCGTATGCAGTTGTCCAATAGTTATCAGCATGTTAGGAAGATAAGCACCCATACATTAGGAAGTCGAATGGTTGTGCCATTTATACAGTTTTATAGACTTAATCTCGTAACAGCCGACTCCTGTTGCCGGTCAGTTTTGTGTTAAAGAATCTTGGAAGAGCGTAGAACCATCACCTTACAGTGACCACACATATGCTGTTCATATAGATACATGCATACTTACGTACATACATACTTACGTACATACATACGTATACACACAAACACACACACGCGCACATATCCACACCCGAATACATAGTCCTGGGCTCTGTCCCTCTGTATGTCGCCTTGGGCAAGTGTTTTCTACTATAGCCTCAGGCTGACCAAAGCCTTAGGAGTGGATCTAAAATACGGAAACTGAAAGAAGCGTATCACATATATATATATGTGTGTATGTGTATGTGTGTATGTGCGTGTATATGTCTGGTGTGTGTGTGTTTCTCCCCACTACACCGTTTGACAACTGGTGTTGGTTTGCTTACATCTACATAACCTAGCGGTTCCTCGAACGGTAGAGATAGAATAAAATACTAGGCTTGAAAATGTGCTGGGACCCATTTATTCGGTTAAAAATTCATCAAGATCGTGCTCAATCTTGGCCGCAGTCTAGTGAATAAAATAAGTAAAAGATAGAGGGCAAAGAATATAAATATATATGTTACACACACACGCATGCACACGCACCCACAAATACACACACGTACGCACGCACGCACCCATACACACACACACGCACACACACACGCGCATACACATACACACAAACACACACACGCACGCACACATACCCACGCATACACACACATGCACACACACATACACACGCACGCACACACACACGCACACGCACACACACACACATACATGCACACGCACGCACAAACACACACACACTTATATACGTATTGATATATATTAAAGGAAAACAAAACCATGGCAGGCCGAGTATCTCAGGTAATTTAGAATATTCAATTAGAGTAAGGTGAATCACAGATGGAGAAAGTAGAATTAATTAATGTCTTACAACTGTTTCTGGGATATCCCAGGTGATGGACCCACATCTCCGTACTCTGGGTATTCCGTCATCAGAGACAAGTTGAGTGTATGTATGAACAGTGGCGGACTGCTCAGGTAGCCGACTTGCCCGATGGCAAGTGAGCCCCTACGCCAGTAGTATGAGGACCCATGTTAGTATCTAAGGGGCTGATCCCCTCAAGTCAGAGAATTTTTTTTATTCACTCCTGGAAGAATGCATTAATTATTTCAGCCTGGCTGTGTTTGTAGGCAGCTGAAAAGAATACTTTCAGAAAAAAAAAAATTAAATGATAGCATTGTAGTTGCGGGTGGGACCCCTTGTAATTGCGGGTGGGTTCCCTTAGTCTCCTGGCAACCAATATTTTTAGACCCAGTCCGACAATGTGTATGAAAGTTCCAGAGAGAGAATTCACAGTCTATAAAAGAATAAAATAGTAGATAGAAGAATAAAGACAGGAGAATGACGTTCACAGTTCATCTTGTTCCAGAGGTTATGGAGGTCAGTCCGTACTTCCGTGAAGGTATAGCACCTTAAGTATTATCTCAGGTAAATCCAGGCAGTATTATGAATGTTGCATTCAGAATGAACGAATAGATCAAGGGGTTAGCTTGTAAGAAAAATGGTCCACATGGGTATGTAGTGTGAGAGAGACAGACATGTCTCTGGTCTGTCTATCATGATGTCTGTCTCATATGCATGTATGCATGTTTATATGCATGTATGTATGCATGTATGTATGTATGTATGTATGTATGTATGTATGTATGTATGTATGCATGTATGTATGTAGGTAAGTATTTATGCAAGTCTGGATGTATGTATGTATGTATGTCTGTATGTAGGTATGTATGTATGTAGGTATGTAT
>NC_068982.1:138813721-138815386 GCF_001194135.2 Octopus bimaculoides
TACCTACCTACCTACCTACCTACCTACCTACCTACCTACCTACCTACATACATACATACATGCATGCATACATACATACATACATACATACATACATACATACATACATACATACACGCCTAGATTTTGGCAGGAGGGCAAAAGTCATAATCGTCTTCCAGGAAATTTGCATTCTAGAATAGAAGATGCACGAAACTGAAAAGTCCTGTGAATTATATCCTCTCTCATTTTTGTCACTTGGAGCTCTTCTAATATACAAAAAAAATAAAGAGTGAGATAAAAGCAGAGAAACGCTATATAAACATCTTTGACAGTAAGAATTTGTTCAAAAGGATATTTCTTTCTACTTGAAAAAAAGAAAAAAAAAAGCATAGAAATAATTCTAATGCATCTTCGCCTCCAAGATAACATCTACCAAAATTTTGCTTCCAGCTATATTTGTCGTGTTTATAACTTTTCGTTTAGCCACAATCTTAGAGTTTCCTGATGAGAAAAGCAAATAAAAGCAAAATGAGAGATAAAATTCTATGACGTAGAGAAAATCATATGACGTAGAGAGAGAAAAAAAAAAAGTAATGTATTTCTATAATTTGACCCCAATTTATGAATTTACGTCATGTCGTAATGTCAGACGGAGCAACAATTTACGAACTAGCTTTTAGTGTAATTTGGAAAAATTTCCCGAAGGAAAAACCCGGATGCATAAAGAGGTATGTATGTATGTATATATATTTGTATATACGTACACACACCTACACATCCACACAAAAATACACATAGAGGCATACATACACCGCTACACGAACATATGTAAATATATATATATATAAATTCATTATGTAGATAAGTGGGGTTAGAAATTTTCTGCAGAATGTGTGAAGTAAATTTAGGTTTGTTCATGAGAAACCTTCACAAGCTCGCACGGACATACATACATACATTTCTTACCATACCACGAGTTTCACAAAGAGAGGTCATTAGATAAAGTGATATCATAAAGAAGTAGAGACTGAAATTGGTCAAGGAATCACTGTCTGATTATTAAATGATGTATCTAGTGAAATGTCTCCAATCATAGTGCCACGTTGTCAGACTTGTTTTGCATAAAATTTTAATACGTACGTACATATATACGTACATACAGTAAATATATACAGAAGATATTTTTCAAGTTTAAAATGTGATAATATTTTCATTATCTACATTCCAACGATGGAGTCTGTATCTTCCCTCAGAGAATGAATTAATTAAAAAGCAGAAGAGAACATACATATGCAACATCCCGTCACATATGTATGTATGTATGTATGTATGTATGTATGTATGTATGTATGTATGTATGTATGTATGTAAAAATAGCGATGAACAGTCGTCTATATGCTATGCTGGATACATGGTGTTTGTTTGGTATGTTGATTCACTGTTTATTTCTATTTTTCTGGACCATATTATACTGACGAGTAGAAGTTGTATAATACTACAATAACTACGAAATCATGATCGATAATTTAGTTCGTTTTTAAGGGGTTGGCTTTGAGAATTGCAATTCCTCGCATTCGGTAAAAATGTGCTTTTTATAGTAGTCTGACCTTAGAGTCCCTCATGGCGTGAGGCGTTATTATATAGTAATGCCCTTATATAAATATAAATATATATTTCGGGAAT
>NC_068982.1:138815998-138818374 GCF_001194135.2 Octopus bimaculoides
TATATGTAGACCTGTATGTATATATGTATTTATGTATGTATGATGTATGTATGTATTTATGTATGTATGCTTACGGGCAAGTATGTATATAGGTATATGTACATACACGTGCTTGTGGACGCAGGCATGGCTAACAATGTATATGTAGATCTCAGATACAAGACTTCATGAATATTTTCAGAATTTTGACAGTACCTTTTATCGCTTGTAGCTGTAATCTATTGGTAAGTCGTGTTCTTTCTCGTTTTGTCAGACCCAGATTCTCAAGCTTACTAAGGAGACTGTTCCTCACGTAGCCAACTGCTCGAGTAATTATTCATAATTATCTAAAGCTATAATCTGGATGGAATAACAACAGATTTCTCAACAGTTCGCTATAGATGTTTAATTTTCACTAAGCTTCACCAACCTAATACTATCTTGATATCTGTTGGGTCATTGATTTCGAAGATACTTTACTCTGTTCCAGACCGTTATGTCTGGCATTCCACCGGTGTTATATCAAATTATGTACGAGATCTGATCAATGAGTATCTGGACTGGTGCTATAAATACAAATCTGCGATACTTACCAATTTGGCATTTAATCTCTTTCAAAGTAGTTCCCATTTGGAAACCGCACACTTAATTCAGCGCTGTTTCCATTGATGGAAGCATTTCTGGAACTTGTTTTCTGGGATAATCAGAAGCTGCCTCGTCGCATTTACTTTGATTTCCTCGATGTGTTGAAATCTTCCTTTCAAGCGAGATTTGATTTGGAAAGAGGAAAAAGTCGCAAGCGGCGAGATCTGGGGAATGCTGTACTTAGCCAAAAGCTGCTTCACAAGCTGCGCTGAATGGGCAGCTGCGGAGTCATGGTGCAATTGCCACTCACCGGACGCATATAACTGTGGCCTATTCTGACGAATAGCATCTCACGGATGCCGCAAAACATCACGGTAGAACTCGTTGTTTACTGTGTGGCCAGATGGAGCATACTTATGATGAACAATCCTTTTGTAGTCGCAGAAAGCGGTCAACAGCGTCTTCACATTCTTCGGTCTCGGTGAGGTTGAGGGGTCTTCCCCCGCGAATACGGAGCCTTTGTTTGGGGACATAGCCACAGACCCACGATTCATCACCCGTTATGACCGTTTTCAAAAAGTTTTCATCGTTCTCAACACAATCAAGGAGATCTTATGCAACTGAAATTCGAGTGCCTTTTTGGTTAGCTGAAAGCAGATTTGGCACAATCTTGGCAGACATGGGTCTCATACCGAAATCTTCAGTGATAATGGACTGAACTGAACTGTAACGTATCAACTCATTCTCTAATAAGTCACGGATGGTGACTCGACGATTTCCCCTCACAGCTGCACGCACATCTGCGATGTTTTTCTCAGTTCTGCTGGTTGTGAATCTCCCAGAACGTTTGTCACTGTCGACATTTTTCGACCATCTTCGCAACGTCTGAACCACTTGTACACTTCTGTGCGGCTCACACACTCCTCTCCATACGCTTTATGCAACTTTATGTAGGCCTTTGAGCAGTTAACGCTAAACTTTTGACAAAATTTAATTCAGATTCTCTGCTCAACTTTCTCTGTCATGGTAAATGCTACGATAACACTGTACACATGTTCATTCAAAGCACTGCTGTAAACAGCAGAAGTGGGCTACAATGTTAAAACGTAGTGCGTAGGCACAGGAAGTACTCGGTCAACTGCAATATTTTTTTTATTCCATATCAATATATATACCAACATTGAAATTATAAATTATGCATTAGTTCTCCGCAGCATATTCAATAATCTGCCACTTATAACTTTCCATATTAAGGATACTCATATAACCCACATTTAAAACCCATGATATTAGCATGCTGATTTATTAAAACAATGATCATATAAACCATATTTAATATCATAATACTAGTATAAATTTATTCCATAGATTTCTCAAATTTTAAATTATAATATTCAAATACTCTAATACCAACTTATCTCAGCTTTATACAATAATCTATAATACTTATTTCATAAGGCGGCCTGCTGGGCGAAATGCTCAGCGGTATTTCGCTTGTCTTTACGTTCTGAGTTCAAATTCCTTCGAGGTCGACTTTGCTTTTCATCCTTTCGAGGTCGATAAATTAAGTACCAGTTACGTACTGGGGTCTATCTAATCGACTGACCCCCTCAGAATTTCGGGCCTTTTGTCGAGAGTAGAATAGAATATTTATTTCCTTACAACCATTATAATTATCCTTTTGTTTTCAGTAATTTACTTAATAACCCTCTATTTATATATTTACATATATCTTTTCCACGTAACCCCTATCTTTAAAAAAATGCTATTCCTAAGATTTTTTTATTTTTATTTTCTAAAAACTTATAAACC
>NC_068982.1:138819777-138820804 GCF_001194135.2 Octopus bimaculoides
CTCTCTCTATCTATCCATCTATCTATCTATCTATCTCTATATTTCTCTCTCTCTCTCTCTCTCTCTATCTATCTATCCATCTATCTATCTATTTATCTATCCATCTATCTATCTATCTATCTATCTATCTATCTATCTATCTATCTCTATATTTCTGTCTGTCTGTCTGTCTCTCTCCCTCTCTCTCTCTCTATCTATCTATCCGTCTATCTATCTATTTATCTATCCATCCATCCATCTATCTATCTATCTATCTATCTATCTATCTATCTATCTATCTATCTATCTATTTTGAGAGAAAGAGAGGGAAAGAGTGCGAGAGAAGGAGAAAGTGAGAAGGGGAGCAATAGAGAGAGAGAGAGTCAGACAGAGAGTAAGTTAGAAAGATTGGTAAGGTCATATTATTTACTTTTTGTCTCATAATTTAATAAACGGTCGGTTTGATTACAGAAAAGCATGCAATACGACGAAACGGTGTTTAATTGTTATTTGAAGCTCGGAGAATTAATTGATTTTGTCTTATCGAAAGTAATGAGAACCATTAAACATTATGAACCTGCGCAGGTTTAACAATTAGCCTGACGTGAATATCTCCGAGTGGACAATGTCAGCTTTAATTACAACGCAGAGACAGACAGGAAAAAAACAAAAAAAAAAACAGAACAGACAAAACAAACTAAACAAAAATCAAACAGGCACAAGCTTGGCTGTGCGGTAAGAAGCTTGATTCACAACGACCGTGGTTTCGAGTTCGGTTCCATTACATGACACCTTGGGCAAATATCTTCTACTATATCACCGGACCGACGAAAGCTCTGTGCCTGGACTTGGTAGATAGGAACTGAGTATGACGTGTGTGTGTGTGTATATGTATATATATACTTAAATTAAAAAGCAGCAAAAATATCACAACTGTTACTCAGAGTTTCAAGTTCCGTTCATTACTCTACCTCTGGTATTCGAGTACTATTTTTTCCACCTTGTTTCGCATTTCTGTGCTTACTCTGGTATATATATATATATATAT
>NC_068982.1:138821131-138825718 GCF_001194135.2 Octopus bimaculoides
ATATATATATACATGCGTATGCAGTGCCATACAGTGGCTCCCATGGCTTCTGATCTTAACTGACTGGAAGTGTTATCAAGTACATTGTTTTGTCTTGATATAAACAATAGACTACAGCAAATATTGTATGCAATACCATAGAATTGCTGGTCAATTACTTGACCATTACTAGTTGATAATGTCCCTAAGAGGTTGACGATATGTGTATCTCTGATCACGAGCAGGGGTAGTGGGTGAGCATCATAGCCATGTGTTGAGAGGAATTCTTTAGAGTTTGGATGATTCACCTTTGGAAACATGGGTGTTTTGCTCAACATCCTTAAATAAACCTTATTCAGCTTATTCAGGGACCTTTTGAGCGGGATGGGCTACTCGACCTGAAGAAAATTCTAACTGGGCCCCCACCTGCAAGGTCATACGCTGTTTATCTTGATATGAGATCACCATGTCACGCACATATGGTTGTGATGCATGTGCCTGGTGTACCCTTATCAGACGGATAGTCATGATGGGTATACTGGGCCCCGTATATTTTACCCCAGTGTCACTCTGATGGCATGCATTTACATATATATATTTGTGTGCATGTGTATGTCTTTGTGTATGTTTTTGTCTCCTAAGACCGCTTGACAACCACTGTTGGTTTGTTTACAATCCCGTTATTCGACAAAAGAGACGCTTTGTACCACGTTTACAAAGTACGTCGTTTCGTCCGACTAACACACTTCAAGGCTTTACTCCAACTTGGCCGCACTCTAAGGACAGAAACAAGTAAAATTTAAAACATAAACAAAATATCACAAAAATGAGAACCAATTGATCCGGTAGAACTGACACAGAAGTGGCAGCAGCAGCAGAAACAAGATGTCTACGAGATGTGTACGAGTGTTACACTTTTATAACAATAACTATGAATTAAAGCCGAAGGCAATGTAATCTTTTAACATACCGAGGTTCGCTCGAACTTCCAATAATCTTATCGATGGAACACAATCAAACGCACATTCGAAATATATCAGCTGATTTTTTTTTCATCTTCGCATCACTTGCTTAGAGAGAATACTGTTTTTACAGTATTATTTCACTGATAGTGCATCACATAAAGTGAAGGCGCGTGGTTTAGTAGTTTAGATACGATCATAAAACCGGTGGTGTGTTGTATCCTTGAACGAAGTTGCTTTATTTCACGTTGCTTCAGTCCACTCTGCTGGCGAAAATGAGTTGCACTTGCAATTCAAAGGGGCAGCCCTTCTCACATTGTGTGTCATGCTGAATCTCCCTGAGAACTACGTTAAGGTTACGCGTGTCTGTGGAATGTTCATCTACATGCACGTTAATTTCACGCAGGTTGTTCCGTTGATCGGATCAACTGAAACCCCCATCATCGAAACCGACGGAATGCCAGAATTTCACGTGCAGCTTGTTCCGTTGATCGGATCAACTGAAACTCCCATCATCGAAACCGACGGAATGCCAGAATTTCACGTGCAGCTTATTCCACTGATCGGATCAACTGAAACCCTCATCATCGAAACCGACGGAAAGCCAGTTCATTACATAATTATTTCACTCATTGCTTTGTAATGTTTAAATTTATTTCAGTTCTTCTGAGTTATTTTACGTAGAGAAACAATTGTTTTACGCCAGAAACAATCAGCAAATTCGGTTATCCATTACGGTGGTAGCCTAATTCTGCACATCAACAATATTGGAAGAATACGTTTACATTCTTATTTCCCCCGCAGCGAGGCTTTGTATTGCTTAAAATTATTGAAACTGATTTACGTTGTGTTCTTCATGAAATAGATAGTGTAGATAGATTAATTTATGCACCAAACTAAAGTAAAGAATATTCATAAAACGTGGAACATCTACGGTAACTGTTTCTGCAACATAATATTTATCAGGGCTATCGCATTATTTCATTCTTCACTATTTTCGTAAACATCAATTTTAGTTTTTCAATTCCACGCCATGGTGGCGCCTATCATGTATATAACAAATCCGTAAAAAAATTTTGGAGCCGATTTTGATTCGCATGTTTTTGTACATCTTTTTGACCAAGTGGAATATAATAAAACCATCGCATACACAGCTATAGAAAGAGATGTTAGTTGTTATATTTTAATATTTTTTTTTAATGTCATCTGTTGTAATAAAGAAACCAGTACGTGCTATGTATGAAAATTGAAAACATTTCTAGTTTGGTTGAATGAGTTAGGGGGATTGTGACTTCGGGGTATATGTGGTACCAGGCAGATTATCTGCTTTCCTCAACCGACAAGCAAATATTTTTTTCTTTCCCTCCTGTCTTCAAATCGATTATTTATGTAAAATATATTGTGATAGCGTATGAGACTCTGTTAATCTCTGCTGCGACATTCATTTACGAAGCTAAAAAACATAACTGAGAATATCGCCCCAGAGGAAATTTTATTTATTTATTTTTATCAAGTGAAAGAATCTTTTTCTTTTGCGTATTAATATAAAATATTGATTTATTTGAACCACCACAAAAGTGAAACATGGGTTCTATTTTTCTCTACTGTATTTTATTGATCTTTAACGAAAGATAGATAACGACAGATAAAGAATGTTGGTGCGCAACTTCACATACTCATTAAGGAAGGAAGCCCTATGCAGGGCGGTCGTGGTCTGAAGTTTCCCAGCCCCTGATGTATATGACTGTCAATTTTAGCAATTCTATTACGTACAGTATCTCGGTTCGACCATATCCACGGTGGTCTGTAGGGCCAGTGGACAGTTTTTCTAGCATCTCTGGTGAGAAGGGGTTATCAGTTCCTTCCTCAACCCTTCTTCACTAGACCGCGAGCCCTCACTACACTTATATGGACATTATAAATATTAAACAGCGGGACTTATTTCTATTTATTGCGTTTGAAACTAGTGGTTTGGCGTTTATCAAGCTGACCAGGAGGCTTCTAAGTGGCAACACAGAATGCTAGAAATAGCAACCAATTTTTCTTAAATTAATCTCTTCGCTGTGCATAAATTGAGAGTAAAGAATAATGTACTCATAAAACTCTTAAAAGAAGGATGATCTCCAATGAGATGTCTTTGATCAGAGGTTCTCTGTATCGGGGTTCATTTGATTGTAAAATTTCGATTGATTTGATCGCTTCTGTTCCTGTGCTGGGGAATGTGTTGTGTTCTTGAACAAAACACTTCATTTCACGTTGCTCCAGTCCACTCAGTTGCCAAAAGGAGTAACCCTGCCACGGACCGGCGTCCCATCCAGGAAGTATATATATATATGTATATATATGTGGTCTCATCAATAAGTATCCGGATTGTTGGTATAGCAACGAAGCTAAAACACGCAAAGTGAAGCCACTTGTCACAGATTGACCTTGAATTATTTTGTGCATGCGCACTACGATTTAACGTTCTAGATCACTTCTGTTATTTACAGCAGTGTTTGGAAGAAACGTGTATAACCTGTGAACGTCGCATTGATCATGACAGAGAAAGTTGGGCAGAGAATCTGCATCAAATTTTGCCAAAAGCTTGGCGATACCTGCTCAGAGGCCTACGCAAAGGTTTCAAAAAGTTTTCATCGTTCGTGATACAATCAGGGAAATCTTGGGCAACGGAAGCCCGAGTGTTTTTTGGTTAGCTGAAGGCGGCTTTGGAACGAACTTGCCACACAAGTATCTCATACCCAAATCATCAGTGATAATGGACTGAAACGAACCGTAATTAATCTGCACATCCTCTGATAACTCACGGATGGGGATTCAACGATTTCCCCTCACAGCTGTACGCTCATCTCCAATGTTTTTCTTAGTTCTGCTGGTTACGGGTCTCTGGGACCATTTCGTCAACATCGACATTTTTTCGGCCGTCTTGGAAACTGCTGAACGACTCATACATTCCTCTCCATACACTTTCTGGCGGATCATATTCTTCTCTCCATACACTTTCTGCAACTTTCCGTCGGCCTCTGCTAAACTTTCTTTGTCTTGGTCAATGCGACCATCACAAGCTACACACGTCACGTTCCTTTCAATGACTGCTGTAAACACCGAAAGTGAGCTAGAACATTAAAACTTAGTGTGCATACGCAGTAGAGTTTAAGGCCAATCTTTGCCAAGCGGCTTGACTCTGCGTGCTTTAGATTCTTTACCGTAGCAATAACCGCTGACCACTTCCCAGCACCCACACCTTCATCCACACACCTACACATGCACGGATGCAAACGTCATGGTCACCAATCCCCTTCCACACGCACATACACATCCTCACATACCCACGTTAACCTCATCCCACGGAAAATTCTCATCTAAGGTTCAGTCGTGGTTCTAGCAAAATGTATTGGATTACCGGATTAAAACCCATCTCACACTCCATGTTTAAAAACTATATTCATAAAGCCCTAAGTGATCACACGATCTCCCAGAAATACCAGCTAAATCTTTCTCACATTACATTACACTCTAAAAAGATTGAAAAGACGGGTATATTAGATAATGCAGTTATACACACACACACACACACACATACATACACACACACACACACACACACACACACACACACACACACACACACACACACACACACACA
>NC_068982.1:138825990-138830978 GCF_001194135.2 Octopus bimaculoides
ATAATTATCATCAACATCATAATCATCAACGGCAACAATTCCAAAAGTCGCTATTAAATGCTTATTATGTCGAAGATTCTGGATCTACGTGTTCCATCAGATTCGTGGAAATAACAAATTTTCTGGAGCGCCTTAAGGCATTCCTTTTATCAATAGTCAGATATTGTTCAGTAAACATGAATGTAACATACTGGGACAAATCCAGTCGCATAGATTTCTCAGCTGCATGCATTTGATTTGTGCCTTAGGGAGAAGCTAATATTTCATTTCTGAAACATTGGATACCAAAAGGAATTAGTTACACGAAGTAGCGGACTAAATGAATACATTATTGTGTTTACTTCTGTTTCTCCACAATCTGCTTGAAATCCCGCAGTGAATAGTCTTACTCTTTCATATCTTCAGGTCTAGTACAATAAGTACATATAATAAAGACACCGGGTTCGATTACATTGGTTGGTGGCCTCCTCAACAATAACTATAAAGTAAAAACAAACAAACAAATAAACAAACAACAAACACTGCTACATAATTTGCTCACGGTATATTCCGACGTGGCTTAGTGGTTAGGGCATTCGGCTCACGATCGCAAGGTCGTGCGTTCAATTCCTGTTGACGCGTTGTGTCCTTGAGCAAGACACTTTATTTCATGTTGCTCCAATCCACTCATCTCGTAAAAATGATTAGTACCTGTATTACAAAAGCCCGGACTTGTCACATTCTGTGCCACGCTGAATCTCCCTGAGAAATACGTTAAGGGTACACGTGTCTCATTTCTTTATTGCCCACAAGGAGCTAAACACAGAGGGGACAAACAAGGACAGACGAAGGGATTAAGTCGATTACATCGACCCCAGTGCGTAACTGGTGCTAAATTTATCGACCCCGTGAGGATGAAAGGCAAAGTCGACCTCGTCGGAATTTGAACTCAGAACGTAACGGCAGACGAAATATCACTAAGCATTTTGCCCGGCGTGCTAACGTTTCTGCCAGCTCGGCGCCTTAAGGATACACGTGTCTGTGGGTTGCTCAACCACTTGCACGTTAATTTCATGAGCAAGCTGTTCCGTCGATCGTATCAGTTGGGACCCTCGTTGTCGTAACCGACGGAATGCTCCTTTTATTCCGACATATAAATCGAATTTCTTCTTTCCAGTATTCACAACCAAAAAAGTTACATCGACTTTATACACGAAGACAAGTTCGGAGGGCAAAAAATTCCATGTGAAATTCAGCAGGATTTGGAAAAATAGCGATGATATTTCAACATTTATTCTATATATTACGCCGATTTCTACACCGCGAAATCCAATGTTTACAGTTTACTTTCTAAATTAAAATAATGAAGTCCAAAAGGAAGTGCATAAACCCTTCCTGGCTCCTTTTCGTGGTGTCATCGCAATTGAGGGTCATTGTTAACTTAAAGTTATTCCAGTAGGTCAAGAAGTGAATGATGCACAAATAAACTATTTTTTACTAATGGATATTAATGTTTTTCTATGACTGCTGTAAGAATTAATCTTGGAGAGTTGTGTTATCAGAATCATTCTTACGGATTACATTTACATGATAAAAAGCACAACAACCGTCGAAGTACAAATTATGTTACGTAGCAAGTAATGTTTCCTCGTAAAACTGACACAGCACAATTGGATGCAAACATACAGACTAACAGAGAGGAAAAATATATATAAAAATATATATAAAAAATATATCTTTAGTTATTTATGTTCAGATGGGAAAAAATGAAACATTACAGATATAATATTGATAATGTTAACCACGTATTTTGGTAAACAATTTTTATTAGATGATAGATATATAAAGATAAAAGGAGAGATAGAGAGATAGAGAGACAGAGTGAGAAGTGAAAGATAAAAAAATGAAAGAGAGAAAACCGAAAGAGATAAAATATATGGTAGAGGTGGTGGGAGTGAGAAAAAGCTAAAAAATAAGAAAGTAAATCATAAGAATATTTATAGATTAACATGCACGTATATCAAACTTACACCAATTTATGAGAAAACGAATGGCAAGATATTAATATATATCACGGAAAAGTGTGATGAATTGAAGATATGTTCTCTCGGTGAAATTCTCTGGTTTATACATGATATGGAATGAGAAGAAACACAGCTGAATAATGATTTTAAAAAGACGCTCCAATGTCTGCTATTCACACAGAGATTCGCTGTGGCGGAGATTGAATTTCTTGGAGAATAATGATTTCTGAAGGTCTGTGTGCGTCTCAAGTTGCAAGAATCTAGCTGAATTAATAAAAGCAGTTTTAGATTTTAGAAGATTAGTCATGTTCTTTTAATTGTTTTTGCTTATATAAGAAGAGATAACTTCATTGTTAGATTGAATGACAGCAGCCGATCTAAAATTTCGAACCCCGGTATCGGCTACAATACAGGATGTCACGTTTAAAGATGATTTATTTGGTAGTAACCAAGCGGAACTTCTCGTCTTTCACGATTGTTTATTATCTGGCTTGTCTGCTTCAAGAACTTCTCCATTTACACCGAACATTTGAAGTGTAATGGAAGAGATTTAACAAGACCGAGCAGATATCCACGTCTAATTTATTGACAATGTCTCTAACAGCCTAAAAACAAATACCAAAAAAATAGGAGAAAAAAAATCTCGAACGAAGAAAATATTTTATTATTTTTATATTGCGTATTTAATAATAATTATGTTAGGTCTTGTTTTTTAATATCTCCACGAAAAAAGGAGAATTTTACAAAGAATTTAGTAAATTAGCGAACGAAGAATTGAATAAAAGTCAAAAAGTGAGATGATGACCAAATTAATGATGATGGCATTGATATTAATTATTGTCATCGTCATGATATTGATGACAATTCTAATGATGATGGCAGTGATGATTGCTCCTTTAGTGGTCATATGGTTCCTATAAAATGTACAATATATTTCATAAAATCACTGATAAACCACAACAATAATCTTTTCTACTTCAGGCACAAGGCCTGAAATGTTTGAGGAGGGGAGGGAGGCAAACGATTATATCGACCCCAGTACGCAACTGGTACTTATTTTATCGACCTCGGATGAAAGACAAAATCGACATCGACGGAATTTGAACTCAGAACATAAAGACGGACGAAATATCGCTAAGAATTTTTACCGGCACTTCTGCCTAAACACTTCTGCCCACTCTCTGCCTTAAAGTAATAATTTTTTCTACTCTAGGCACAAGGCTCGAAATTTTTGAGGAGGGGGCCAGGCGATCATTTCTACCCAGTACTCAACTGGTACTTAATTTTATCGACTCCGACAGGATGAAAGGCAAAGTCGAATTCGGTGGAATTTGAACTCAGAACGTAAAGACGGAGGAAATACGGCTAAAAATTTTGCCCGGCAGTAATAATAATAATAATAATAATAATAATAATAATAATAATAATAATAATAATAATAATAACAACAACAACAACAACAACAACGATAATAATAGTAATAATAATAATAATAATAATAATAATAATGATAATGATAATAATCCTTTCTTCTACAGGCACAAGGCCTCGATTTTTGTGAGGAGGGGTGCGGGCAATCGATCACATTGACCCAAGTACTTGACTGGTACTTTATTTATCGACCCCGAAGGGATAAATGGCAAAGTTGACCCCCCTCTCTCTCTCTATCTTTCACACATACACATAATACGAATAATTAAGGCGGCGAGGTGGCAGAATCGTTAGCACGATTAGAATATTGTGGCTGAAGATCGGAATGGGGGAATTCATACCCTTAACCGTGAAACGTCGTACCCAATTAACTAAAGGCAGGATTGTTTTTACTCTTCTCTTCTGTTTTTTTATTCTGTGTGTGCCATAGATATCGCTATCCATTAGAGAAAAAATTGTAGTTTGGAATCAGTAGTTCTTTGACTGCTATTTCTGAAATCTCAGTATGTTGGAGAAGCAGGCCACTGCTAATCCCTGTATATTTATGATTATATATATATATATATATATATATATATATAGAATAATAATAAATGGAGCAAAACGCATATAATCAATAAGTTCCTTTAATTCCTACAAATGTTTCAAAATTTATGCGCACTCTACTCCAAAAAAGTGAAAGGTGCTGGATATGTAATATAATATAAATAATACATAAATATATGCATATATCCATGCATATATGTACTACCTACTTCTATATGTATACATACATGCATATATGGGTACAGGATATCAAAAAAACGTTAAACACAATGAGAAACGAAAACATAAGAACGAAAGCATAGAAAACGAACTTTTTTCGAACAACGAAAAAAAAAAAACAAACAAACAGAGAAATGAGACATGCAACATAAAGAGTATAACCCTTTGTCAGTTGTCCCTGTTCCATCTACTCCGCGTTTCGAAGGCAAGGACAACACGCGAATTCGTTGAAACAGTCCTTCCCGCAAAGAGCAAGTTAAATAAAATTTGGGATAAAGCCATTATTGAGAGTCAAGATACTCGGGTTTTAGAAAGGGGACAAAAATCGTCCTGGTAGCGGCTATCGAGAACGCCAGATGTATTGCAATCTTTGTGAACCTTCCCAATGTATTCGCAGGCGGAAACATGCCTAGTAGAGATCTTTCAATTCCGACAAATAAGCAACGGTTAACGATACATTCGCTGATACTGCGTAAAGCAACAGGGCTGAATGAAAATAAGCCGTACAGAGTTGAAACACCATTAAATTCAATATATATATATACGTATATGTATATATATTCATACGGACGTTTTGGATAATAAACGTGTAAAATAACCCAGAACAAAACGCAGAATATAAGTATCATTTTATTAGCTAATAGTGCAAAAAGTGTCTCTCTAAGGCCTAATTTCATATCTAGGTACTTGGTATATTTTCTGACATATAACATTTACACTCCACTATAAGCCCTTGAGCGATCTTCCTCGAAACATAAACCAATTACTCGCCTGTATACATAGATACAA
>NC_068982.1:138831078-138833112 GCF_001194135.2 Octopus bimaculoides
TATACATATACATATACATATGCATATATATATTTCCTTCAGAAAACTGGTGCCTACCCACAGTCATGAATAAGTATGTTTTATAATTTTTATCATGATTGGCTTTTCCCAATAAACTTTATATTATTGAACTGGAATTAATAAGGGTATACCTATACATATATGCATACAAATACACACAGACACAGACACAGACATACATATATATATTCATGTGTGCATGCTCATATATACACACACATATATATATATATATATATATATATATATATATATATACAAAGGCGCAGACATTGATACACATACACATATATTTACATACACACACAGATATATACAAATATATATATATATATATTATGCACTTACATACATGCACACATACATACGTACATACATACATTCCTACATGTATACGTACGTTTATAACATCTGCGTGCTATTTTTATGAAGAGTTGTAACCGCTATAAAACAACTCCACTTCACAATAATAAACTCCATCTTTCTTTTTTTATATGAGTCTGAACCTAACCCACTCCCGTCAGTCACCCAAACAGTCCTTCCCGCCATCGCAAAGAATCGCACGTACAATGACGGCCTAAATATGGTGATAAATTTCGCAGCTTTTTATTCTTCAGTAAATCATTTTAGTGTGTATTCTTGTATTTATATTTTGGTATTTGGTATATTGAACTCATTATTATTATTATTATTATTATTATTATTATTATTATTATTATTATTATTATTATTATTGATGGTATTATTAGAGAGGGGAGTTTTTTTTCTTTCTTTCTGTACAGTTCGTGACTACGTAAAGAAGGAAATAGTCGACCACATATGTATATATTCTCTGTCGAATGTAAAAATCTACTATAATCAGTCATAAGCATGCACTAAAATCGATCGCGGTTCTCAAACAGACGCACACACGCTATCTCTAATGCACACAAACACACAAACACACAGACATATGTTCTTTCATTCACTCCGACCAGCAGGTAATAAATCACAGAATTACACTCACTGAAGTAGTTACATATTTGCATCTATCTATCTATCTATCTATCTATCTATCTATCTATCTATCTATCTATCTATCTATCTATCTATCTGTCTGTCTGTCTGTCTGTCTGTCTGTGTATGTATGTATCTATCTATCTATCTACCTATCTATCTATCTATTCGCCGTTTGTGCGTCGAGCTTTCCCGCAACTTGTCTCCTTGGCCGAACTGCTGTCTTGGATCAAACATAGACTGAGGCTAGGCGAATCGCACTGCGACTGTCGCGTTGCTCTCATGCAACTCTGCCGTACGGGACCAAACTTGTGCGACTTCATTACAACAAAGGCGTTCTACAGAGGATTAGTGGTGGGGTGGTTCGACGACGTTCTCGGGCAGAATCCGGGCGTCGGCGACGATTTGACCCGCCTGTTCAGGACAACTTTCGGGCCGGGACCTATGGATAATCACTAAAGATCCCTGGCCTGCCAGTACTATCGAGAAGCATTGCCTTTTCGGGATAAGCTCTACAGGCACAGCTCGAGACACACCGGACCGACTTACCCGAGATGCCGTCAGAGCGACGAAACCATTCTGCATGCACTCGTGCAGTGTCCAACCATTTCGGACCTGTGGGCTTATGCTGAACAGCGGCTGTCAGGTGTGGGACGAGTCCGCCTGTCGGCCGCGTCTATCATCAGAATTGATCCACCACCTTCCCTCAACCGAGAAGGTAAGGCAGTTTTCATCGTGCTGGTGGCCATGGTGAAAGAATGTGTGTGGTGGACTTGAGTGAAAGGATTAGAGACAAACAGTTACCTCTCTGGGCAATCGCTCATCAATTTTTTCAAGTATCACTTGAAAAGGAAGGTGGTAATGGAGAGGCAGATTTTGTCTCGTGAAAGTTTCAAAAATGGTGGGTGAATGTAGCAAAGATGGTGCGTGCAAGTGACGAAACCACTTTGAGTATGATCCTGTAAATCGAAAAAAGAGAAAGAGAGAGCACTTTGCTCTCATGTGCTTATTCCTTCC
>NC_068982.1:138833122-138835370 GCF_001194135.2 Octopus bimaculoides
GAGTATGATCCTGTAAATCGAAAAAAGAGAAAGAGAGAGCACTTTGCTCTCATGTGCTTATTCCTTCCCTGCCTGAGGTTACCCTGGTCTTTTCCGTAGGCTATTCTTTCCACGGATTAAGCCTAATCTTTCTTCTTACATTTAAAAAATTTCTTCTGTGGTACCGATACACAATCCCTTTTGATCACCTTTTTGTTTTTTTCCCGACCTCTTTTGATCAGAATTTTACTTTTTGTTCTCTTCTTCCCCCTTTTTCTTTTTCATTTTCGAAAAGAAAAGGCTCTACATTTCTATTTGTCCCCCTCCCTTGTTTAGCCCTGTGTGGCCAATAAAGAAAGTTCTATCTATCTATCTATCTATCTATCTATCTATCTATCTATCTATCTATCTATCTGTCTATTTATCTATCTATCTACCTTTCTATCTATCTATCCCCTCAGTGTTCGGCCCTAGGTAGCTAATAAAGAAAATTATCTATCTATCTAGCTATCTCTCCCCCTATCTCTCTCTCTATTTTCATCTCTGCTCCCCTCTTTACGCCCTTCCTCGATGTACGCACGTCTATGCAGTTACTCTATCCAGATTCAGGTTTATACCTGTAATTACTGGATCCCTGGGATATGTAACACACTATCTAAATTACAATCTTGAGAAATTAGACTTCTCAAAACCAGAAAGGAGAAAGCTGATTTGAAGACTACAGGTCCAATCCATCACTGGAACTGTAAAAATCTGTAAAACTTTCCAGAAGTTTATCATTTAAGTATATATGAGCAAGTATATGTATGTGAATACGTACATAAAACATACAAACCTGCACATACATACATGCATACATGCATACATACATACATACATACATAAATACACGCATATATACATGCATACATTCATACATAAAAACAAAAATACCCTGTTGTTGATGTTGAAATTCCAATGAAGGAACCTTGGATCTAGTTCAGAAACCGGTTCTTTCTCTATTGGCAAGAAATCTTGAAATAAATTGAATAGTGACTTACATACATACATACATACATACATACATACATATATGCATACATACATACATACATACATACATACATACATACATATATACAAAAATATCCTGTTGTTGATGTTGGAATTCCAATGAAGGAATCTTGGGTCTAGGTTAGAAACCGGTTCCTTCTCTATTAGCAAGAAATCTTGAAATAAACTGAATAATGACATACATAAATATACGCATACACAGATACATAGATACATAGATAGATATATACATACAAACACACCTTTGCTACCAAGTAGGTGGGCGGTCAAGATCTATTCTAAATTTTAAAAAATGTAAGAGAACATACATGCACACAAACACAGACAGACATACACGTACAGATACATGCAAAACTATATACGCACACTTAAAATGATAGATTATTTGGAAGATGTTGCATACTTCGAAGTTGACACAGCAGGTGGCTAAGTTGTAATAAAATAAAGGAAACAAAGTTGCAAACAAGAAATTTATTATTACATAATACATACGGTTAAAATATTTTATGAATTAGCTGTGAGAGAAAATACAATGTAAAACCACTATGAAGTACAACTGCATGAAAATGATAATGTGTTTAGATTAGTATAACAGAAAATCGAATTTGTGAGTTGCTATTAGCGTTTCTTAGTTAGACGCAGGAGTGGCTGTGACGAAAGTGGCTTGCTTGATTGGGTTGGGTCAAAAGCTGTTTTGACCCTGTGGACTCAATCAGCCAAAGATCTGGTCTTCCCAGATTTTTTAAGGATGGCCAGGCACAGGTATACGGTGATCCTTGAGGGATGTCCCTCCCAAGTGTCACCGGTGCCTGGAGCCTGGCCACATTAAGAAAAACTGTCTCCAGGATCAGAGTAGTGTCCTGGAGCAGTTAATAAACGTAGTTCCCCTCGCTCCCCCACTGGAGGGAGAGATGGAGGAAGTTGAGGAGGTGGAAAACTCGAAGAAATGGAAAAAAGAAAGAAGGTGGGCAACAATGGTTGACCACCGAAGGACTCTAAGGCTTCGGGAGGTGGGGGAGAGACTCCGGACAAAGCGGAAGAGCTCCACTCTCCCGAAGTCAGGAAGAAAAGAAAAAAAAAGAAGAACGTGTCGTTCCAGGTGGACGATGATGTGCCGTCTGCATGTCCCGAAGTTGTGCCACCTAAGGTGGAAGAAACATGTTAAGTAAGAGGTTTTAGTTCCTCCTTTTTGTAAGAGGTTTGAAACCTTATATTG
>NC_068982.1:138835817-138837241 GCF_001194135.2 Octopus bimaculoides
ATAGAATAAGTACTAGACTTACAAAGAATAAGTTCTGGGGTCGATTTGTTCGACTAAATGCGGTGCTCCAGCATGGCCACAGTCAAATGACTGAAATTTAAAAAAAGAATAAAACAAAAGAAAAGGGTGTCAACAACATTGTTTTCACATTTTAGCACAATACCAGCAATTCTAGGGGAGGGGATAAGATGGTTATATGTATTTTATCGACTCCGAAAAGATGAATGCAAAGTTAACCTCGATGGAGTTTCAACTCAAAACGCAAAGCCGGACGAAATACCACTCAGAATTTTGTCCGGGTGTTAACGATTCTGCCAGCTCAAAGGAAGACAATGATATTGGTTTCACATCCTGGGAGACGATTACATCAATCCCAATATTCAACTGGTACTTATTTTATCGACCCCGAAATGATGAAAGGCAAAATCGACCTTGGTGAAATTTGAACTCCGAACGTAAGGAAAGACTAAATGCCCTAAAGGGAGTCAATGATACTCATGATCGTATGTCAGGAGTTAGTGTGGACACCGTTAAATAAGAAATTAATTCATTAATACTGATAAACTTTCTGAGAAAAATTTTGAAATAGATTGTATAACGGCAGCATTTCGTAATATTCCAACATTTTCTACTCCAGGTACAAGGCCCGAAAATTTTGGGGAGTGGGGCCAGTCGATTAGATCGACCTCAGTACTCAACTGATACTTTGTTTATCGACCCCGAAAAGATGAAAGGCAAAGTCGTTCTCGGCGGAATTTGAACTCAGACCGTAAAGACAGACGAAATAGCGCTAAGCATTTCGCCCGGCGTGCTAAAGTTTCCGCGAGCTCGCCGCCTTAAAATTTCAACATATTCTTTTTTACTCTGAGCACAAGGCCCGAAATTTTTGGGGAGGGGGTAGTCGATTAGATCGACCCCAGTACTCAACCCGAAAAGATGAAAGGCAAAGCCGATCTCGGCGGAATTTGAACTCAGATCGTATAGACAGACGAAATACCGCTGAGCATTTCGCCCGGTTTGTTAATGATTCTGCTAGCTCTCCGCTTTAATATTCTAACATATTATTAAAGAAAATAAGGAAGGTACCTTACAAATATCCTGAAATTGTAATTGATTAGAAAATATTGGGATGTTTGTGTTAAATGTATATAAAAATAGAGACAATGTTAGAATAATGAATAGAGTTTTAATAGCGTTAAAAATATATTGAACATTAAGCGCAGCGTGGTTGTGTGGTAAGAAGTCTGCTTCCCAGCCACATTGTTCCGGATTTACTTCCACTGCGTGGCACCTTGGGCAAATGTGTTTTACTATAGCCTCGTGTTGACCAAAGCCTTGTAAGTGGATTTGGTAGACAGAAACTGAAAGAAGCCTGTCGTATCTCTCCCTCTCTCTCTCTCTCTCTCTCTCTCTCTCTCTCTCTC
>NC_068982.1:138838449-138846007 GCF_001194135.2 Octopus bimaculoides
TATATATATAAATATAAATATAAGTGGCTGTGTGGTAAGTAGTTTGCTTAACAACCACATGGTTCCGGGTTCAGTCCCACTGCGTGGCACCTTGAGCAAGTGTCTTCTACTATAGCCTCGGACCGACCAAAGCTTTGTGAGTGGATTTGGTAGACGGAAACTGAAAGAAGCCCGTCGTATATATGTATGTATATGTATGTGTGTGTATATGTTTGCGAATCTGTGTTTGTCCCACCAACATCGCTTGACAACCGATGCTGGTGTGTTTACGTCCCCGTAATTTAGCGGTTCGGCAAAAGAGACCGATAGAGTAAGTACTAGGCTTCCAAAGAATAAGTCCTGGGGTCGATTTGTTCGACTAAAGGTAGTGGTCCAGCATGGCCACAGTCAAATTCCAACCACATGGTTCCGGGTTCATTTCCACTGCGTAGCACCTTGGGTTCGTATCTTGTACTGTAGCTTCGGGCTGACCAAAGACTTGTGAGTGGATTTAGTAGACGGAAACTGAAAGAAGCCCATCGTATATATATATATATATATATATATATGTGTGTATGTATGTATATATTTGTGTGTGTTTCTGTGCTTGTCCCACGCCATCACTTGACAACCAATGTTGATGTGTTTACGTCCACGTAACCTAGCGGTTCGGTCAAAGATAGCGATAGCATAAGCACAAAGAATAAGTCCTGGGGTCGATTTGTTCAACTAAAAGCCGGTGCTCCAGCATGGCCGCAGTCAAATGCCTGAAAGAGGTAAACAAATGGAAAAACTAAACAGCGAATATAATTCTCACAAAATTGAAAACCAAGCAACAACACTGGGTGACAAACTTTGTCTGTCCATTCAAATATAAATTCTGTCAACGTTCCTACATTTACTGAAATGGTACCACACATTATGGTACCAGATTTTTTCAAAATGCATATAAACGTTATTAATGACAACTACTTTTTATAATTTAAAATGTAAGATAATAACAAGCTGTGGGAGCACTTTACAACTGAGAGTTTGGAATATTCTTCGCTGATCTATCACATATCAAGTTACATTCTTGATATCTATTTTCGTTACATACAATATTCAAATTCTTTCGAAATGCTATATGCTTGGTTCGCCCAAATACATATACTTTCTATACGATAGCACAATGAATATCTTTAACAACTGCTAAATTGCATTAGACTACATCTTGCATAGCAAATTATATTACTTTTCTTTTAATACGTAAATTTAATACGCAGTTTGTTAGTTTTAAATATAAAGATATACATTCACATTTAGGACACACACACATATATATTCAATGATTTAATTGTAGTGACTTCGCAGTTTTTCTAGGACTTGTCAGATTGCCTGATAGAGCGTAGTGCTGGTGAAAATTCGAAATCAAAGACAATAAATTTAATTTAAATAATTTACACTTCACTCTTAGTGAGCTTTTCATTTTATGTTCAATGACTTTATTTATATACAGACATCCTTTAACTAAACGGACACGCACGCACACGCACACGCACACGCACACGCACACGCACACGCACACACGCACATATAATTAAGGAGAAAAGACAAATTCAAAGGTCGATGTATATATTCATTCAATCCATATTAACGAATTTCTCCATAGTATACAACGTAAATACATAGATACATTCATCTATACGATATATAAAAAAATTCTACAAATTTATAAATACACACAAATAGACGAAAATTTATAAATATATAAAAATTCATAGACATATAAAGATTTATAAACGCATTAGAATTCATAGATATAAATATATAAAAATATAAGTCCATACATGTACTTGTAAAGTCCAGATGTTCGAATTTGAATCAATGAAGAGGAAGTTAAAAAGCGAATGTAAAATGATTCATAAGGAATCTTAAACATGTATAAAATCTGTATAAAAACATATATAAAAGCATGAGATTGATAAAATTGTTACAGCTGAAATTCCTTATCCCCAAAACGCATTGACGTCACATCTTTATTCCTTGATGAAGAAACACATGATACATGGACCTTACTGTAAAAGATATCCAAAAGATTACAGATCACAAACCTTAATTGGAAATGATTCTTCTCCACAATATCATCGCCGAAACCATCCAGATGGCTTCACAGCTTCAATACATATTGGAAATAGAGAAATTGTTGTTGATAATCGTTATGTAGTTCCTTATAATGCTTGGTTGTTGCAGAAGTACGAGGCGCATATTAAACTTGATTAATAAAGTCTTACGTCCGTTTCGAAAAGATATAGGTTCCTATGGGTGAGCTAACTCCAACCATAGTAATTCCCTATATTTCTCTCATTAGAGTTGATAGATTCATGTATATTTGTGGAGGCACATGGCCTAGTGGTTAGAACAGTGGACTCGCCGGTGAGGGATCGCGGGTTCGAATCTCAGACTGGGCGATGTGTGGGCTTATAAGCAAAACACCTGAGCTCCACGCGGCTCAGGCAGAAGGTAATGGCGAACTTCTGCTGACTCTTTTGCCACAACTTTCTCTCACTCTTTCCTCCCGCATCTAGCAGCTCACCTGTGGCGGGCTGCTGTTCTGTCTAGGTGGGGAACCTATACGCCAATGAAATCGGAAAACCAGCTCTTATGAGCAAGGCATGGCTCGAGAAGGAACAAACAACAAAAACACACGTACATTTACATGTTTTACGTGATATGAGGAAAAATTTGTTTAAAGGGTTATGCATATTTTCCGTCATGTTTTGGTTAGAAAAATACCATTGCCAAGTCAATTCATCCATTAATGTTTCGAGACATTCTTTATCTGAAAGAAAACATAAATCCAACGTTCAGCATTTTATTAGTTATAACAGTATTCCCATGATATTTTGCATCATAATGTAAAGCGCGTGAGCAACACGTCAATACTGCAAGCATTTCATTCATATTACAAGGCAGAAACGTTACTTGCGAATGGGTTTGCAACCACCGATACTGTTCGAAGCTAAACATACAGGAACAATAAGGAAACTTGTATCGGCTTTTAATACAAACGATTCAAGCTCAACATGACACTGTCTATAGCATATGTGCATTTATATCTTTAACACATACACACACGCACACATATCTGTCAGGTATGAATATGATTATGCCTAAATATACCTGTGTGCGTGTATATATATATATATATATATATATATATATATATATATATATTATAAAAGAAGAGAGCAAAACAACAAGAAAAACTACAACGCGAGGACACGGTGCATGCAAAACATTAATTAGACGGTCAGAGAAAGAATGAAACGGCGTTTTACGTTTCGAGCAAAGCTCTCTTTCAGACACAGAAGACAGAGGAAAGACCAGGAAGAAAGGAAGACGGAGGAAAAATGGTGAACAGTCCAGTAGTGATATATATATATATAATCAATATGAGGATATTTAAATCTCTTACAGGAAGATTTTTATCCGAGATACATTGGTTTAGTATATTGTTTTTGAAAAGATATATCTTCAATGAATATACTGTATAAAATATCAAATATTATCATTAAGTTTGAAAACGGAGAGATGTAATGGATACAAATATAACGATGAAATTTTTCAAAAATATTTTATCAGTGGCCAGCAAATTTAAATACATTTCAAGGTGAAAATTATAAACAATTATAAACGAACTAAAGTCTATTTTTCAGCATATTGGCATAGACATTTTTTTCTTTTCCCTTATTTATAATCTTCTTTACTATAAGATTATAAATAAGCCATTAGTAATTAGACAGAGGAAAAGAGAAGGTGAATGAAATTGAATGAGAGTGAAAGAAAGAGATATTGAGGAAGATCGTCAGACCGTCACAACATATCAATAACGAAGGGTAATAAAGAGAGAGAAAAAGACAATAGTAGTGTTAGAGAGAGAGAGAGAGAGAGAGAGAGAGAGAGAGAGAGAGAGAGGGGGGGTAGAGAAGTAGAGTTGAGAAGAAGAGGGCGAGAAAGAAAGACAGATACAGAGAGAGAGAGAGAGAGAGAGAGAACATATGCGTATGTAAAAGGAACATATGTGATTGTTTGTGTGTGCGTGTGTACTATGGAAGTGTAAGAGAATACTGAACAACAGCGTTTGTTGTCATAATGAAACTGAATTTTTTGGCAAACACTTTGTTTTTGACCTTTACATGCGAACCAAAATGACATGTGGGCCAGACGGCATTTGACCGACCAGATATCACTGCAAGAGTATTTAAAATTAAAGCAACAGTAACTATTTCTTTGGTAAGCCTATTGCTCATGTGATCACAGTGGAATCTCAAAAAAGAGGATTACCTCATTGCCATTTCTTATTCATAGTACAAAATCATCACAACATATGACAAGAAATTGATAACATTTTTACAGCTGAAATTCTTTATCCCGAAAACGCATCAACGTCACATCTTTATTCCTTGATGAAGAAACACATGATACATGGACCCTGCAGTAAAAGATATCCAAAATATTACAAATCACAAATCTTAATTGGAAATGATTCTTATCTACTATATCATCACCGAAAACATCGAGATGGTGGTTTCACATCTTCAATACGTATTGGAAATAGAGAAATTGTTGATAACCGTTATGTAGTTCTTTATGATGCTTGGTTGTTGCAGAAGTACGAGGTGCATATTAATCTTGAATAGTGAGCATCTATTGCGACTGTGAAATATCTTTATAAGTACATTTTCAAAGGTGTTGACCATGCACCAGTTTCTTTACACAGGCAAGAAGATGGCGTGCGTCTTAATGTTGGCAATGAAAATCAAATTTCGAATTGCGAAAATTGCCGCTATACTGGAGCATCAGAGGCTTGCTGGAGATTATTTGAGCTTCGAATTCAGTAAAAGGCAGCCTGCTGTTAAATGCTTGCCGATACACTTGCCAGATCAACAGATGATTGTGTTTAATCTGAATCATATACAAGATGCTTTAGCAAAATATAGATCGACCAAATTGACAGTATATTTCAAGATGAATGAAAAAGATCCCCTAGCAAAAGATATCCACTGCTGTGACTTTCCACAACATTATCCTTGGTGTAACAATAATAAAAGTTGGAGAAGAAGAGTTAGACAAAGTGACGTTATTCCAGAAGCTATTGGTAGAGTGTACGCAGTACAGCCATCGCAAGAGGCGCTATTTTATTTTAGACTATTACTTCAACATAAAGCGGGAGCGACAAGCTTTGAAAATTTAATCACAACAGTGTTGTTTGTGAAAATATCAAGCACGCATGTCGAATGATGAATCTATTAGAAAATGATCAAGAATGGGAACTTTGTCTAAATGAGGCAAGAACAATATGTTCAGCGAATGATTTGCGAAATTTGTTTGTCAGTATTCTTCAGTTTTGTTTTCCATCCAGACCACTAGAACTATACAACATGTTTCGCGAAGATCTTTGCTAGGATTACTTCCATCAAACGAGGAAACATAATTTTTCTCATGAAGCAGCTTTGGATATTACCCTGAATGATATGCTGTGTGTATTGGATGATCGCATGGGTCAACATGACCGTAGTACAATATTTTTTGGATTGCCCGCTGCTGTTCATGTTCTCCGAATGAATAATGTTCCACTTCATGAGGATGAGATGGATCGAAATGCAGAAGAATTTTTCAATGCTAACATCCATATGCTAAATAATGACCAGAGAATAATTTTTGAAAATATTCAACAGATGATAGAAATGAAGGTGGTTTGATATTCATTGATGCACCCGGGGGTACTGGCAAAACGTTTCTTCTTGGTATATTACTGTCTTATGTGTGCAAAAACAACCAACTAGCTATTGCTACAGCGTCATCAAGCATTGCTGCGACACTATTGAAGCTAGGTTGCACTGCTCACTCTCGATTCAAGCCCCCTCCCCATACTGGTAAACTGTCATTCAAAATTCAAAATATCCCCTCTTGAAGTTATTGGCTGTTTGCTTTATGATGCACGATTGATTGTTTCGGACGAGGCATCCATGTGTCATCGTTATCTTTTTGAAGCGTTGAATCGAACAGTGAAGAATGTAATGAACAACGACTTGATCTTTGGCGGCAAACTGATAATTTAAGGTGGTGATTTCTGTCAAATTCTTCCAGTGGTTCGAAGAGCACAGAGGTCTTCTCTAATTGGAGCATGTTTGAAAAAAATCCGTAATTTGGCACGAATGCGAAGTACTTCATCTCACCACTAATATGAGAGTGCAAAACTATCTCAGCAATAATGATACAACCTCTCAAGCTCTACTGGCATATCATTCTGTTTGGTTATTGCAAGTTGGTAATAGAAGAATCCTCAATGTTCAAAGACAATTATTTGATGATGTAATAGAGATTCGTACGTATACAGACTTTCTCCCTCGTTCTTTTGTGTGTGTGTGTGTGTGCGTACAGCAGTGTATTCATGTGTGTGTACATATAGTTAACTCTCAACTGTCATCTTAATTTGTCTTTTGTGTTCTTTCCCATTTCTCCTTCCTTGATTTCCCACTAAGATCTTTTATTACTCAATTTATTTCTCATAAACAATACATTTTCAACTCAGGAAGAACTGATCCTCTAGCATTGACGCCACATAAACTTTAATGAGATTAAAATATACTATTCTCCTGCAACTAAACTTTGAGTATATTGATAACAAAATGAAACCACGCACATATCTAACTCACTGAAGTCATAGGCAAGTAAGGCATACCTATTTTTTTTTGTTTTTTTTTTATTCTTTACTAATTCTAATTATGTACTCCAGCTTTTTTCCCGTTAGAATGTTTTTGTGTTCTATTCAGCTACGGATTATCATCAACAACAAAAGCTCCATGTACCTGACGAGAAGCTATATTGGCCAATTACAGGACATACGTAATATTATGTAACATATATCAAATGTGTTTTAGAAACAATAGTAGTACACAACGACGTGTCCCATCCCATTTATTTACAGATTTGGTTCACATTATGAATAGCCTTTCTTGCTTTCAAAATGGCGTTGCATAACACCTGTTATCTTATCGGAATTTTCTGTCTAATCTCGATATGGAACGAGCTGAACTTGATGCTTTGAATAATTAATTTATTGATCAACTATTGCGCCATCCTTGTTCTCCACGAAAACCGTGTTTATACTAGGGACTAACAAACTGCGTCTTGCCATGATCAGTCCACTGATGCTTTTACAATATTATCATATACATAAATATACAGCGGGTGTATTTCATTTTCGTCAACCAAATCCATTGACAAGGCTTTAGTCGGTCCGGGGCTATAGTGGAAGATACTTATCAAAGGTGGCATGCAATGGGACTGAAGCTATTTATCTTTACAACCAGCTCGTTTTTGTACCCTCCTCAGCGACGGAATATTTTCAACATAAAAAACCCCATGTATCTGATTTAGGGAGACGAAAATGTTATAGATTGAGCTGGTTGAGTGAATCTTGTCTGTAGTTCAAGTGGTACAGCTGCGTGGTATCTTGGGCAAGTGTTTTCTACTATAGCCTTGGCCCGACCAAAGCCTTGTGAGTCGATTTGGTAGACGGAAACTGAAAGAA
>NC_068982.1:138846107-138846439 GCF_001194135.2 Octopus bimaculoides
GTTAAGAGAAACATTTATTTTTGCTAGTATTAGTCATTTCAAAACGCGCACTCTGCTCTATTTTTGCCTTCCAAATAAAGGGTTAATAGAGCAAATATTGAATTTAGGAAGAAAAAACATTTTAGATTTTATTCCAGTCAAATGAGGTAAAGAATCAATAAATTTAATCTTTAAACAGCGTACACACATACACCCGCACATACACACTGATACATACGCGCACACACATTCATTTCACATAGATAATACACTTGTATATATATATATATATCTGCGTTCTTTTGAAGCTACCAAGGAACAGTGCAATGTATATTCGTGTGCATGTATATATA
>NC_068982.1:138847232-138848572 GCF_001194135.2 Octopus bimaculoides
TATATATATATATATACATATATATATGTATGTATATATATCAATGTGATGCGTGTGTATGCATATATGTCAATACGAAAGGAAGAAAAAAGTAGAAAATGTACATGAACTAGACGTGTGTGTGATAGAGATAAAGATAGGGAGAGAGAGAGAGAGAGAGTGAGAGGGAGAGAGTGAGATTGAGAAAGAGAGAAAGACAGAGAGATTGGTTTAAGTTAAAGTCAATAAAGGACAAAGCAAGAGACATCTATGTCTGTGTTGTTTCTTCATTGTGTCTGTACGTGCGTTTGTGATTGCATTCTTCTTCCATGGAGACACAAGTCTTTTGATTAAACACATTAAGACAATTTGATCTTCAATAAATTCCGACCTCACCGATGTCCCATGTGTGAAGTAAAAAACTAAATCACATTGTCAGTATTAATAGGCATTAAAGATATAAGAATCAGACACTTGGCTGACATTAAAATTCTCTGTTTTTTTTTAAACCGCGAGCAAGCCTCTATATTTAATTCTTTTCTGTATCCGAGGTATAATAAGACCAGTGTAAATGTTCCGTTTGTTTAGTGTGCAGTTTCACTCCTAAGCAGCAGCGTTAACAACGTATCTTTCTTTTGAGATATGCTTCGTGTAGGTTATTATCGGCAATCCAGCGAAGCAACAGAACGAAGAGCGTCTCAGTTAGACATGTCAGCGACATGGAGAGGTTGCAAAAGTCAAGATAGAACGAAGGCGGTAAAGCCATGCAGTGATATACACCTGGAATACCCTGGAAAGAGTTTTACACAGATTTTGACATTGAGATAGCAGAACGAGGCGCCTTTCCATAATGCCAAATATCCAAACACTGCCGTCAGTTTAGAAGTTCTATCTATCTATCTATCTATCTATCTATCTATCTATCTATCTATCTATCTATCTATCTATCTGTCTGTCTAAACAGAGAGAATCTATTTATTAATCAACATATTCACCAACAATTGTTTAATTTCACAAACGAAATTAAAATTACTAAACATATAATTAATTCCATAATTTTGCATTTTAAATACTTTGTTTGGTAAATCATCAGGGTTTACAGAGGCCAATAAGGATTACATTGTCTTCTGCACGCCCTGATGATTTTGCAAGCAAGGTATTTAAAATGCAAAATTATATATCTATATATCTTTTGTAATTTTGATTATGTTGAAACAGTTGTTGATGAATATGTTGATTAATTAATGAATTAATTTGTATCCATTAGATCACTCTGTTTTCTAACTCGATATATACACCCCCCCCCACATATATATATACATACAAATACATATATATATATATATATATATATATATATA
>NC_068982.1:138848974-138851293 GCF_001194135.2 Octopus bimaculoides
ATTGAGAAAAGAAGTCGTCAGAATTTTGGAAAAAAAAATCATTTTATTTCTTCATTATTATTAGCGCTTTCGTTCGTTTCTCGAACTTCTCAAATAAAATTTTGTGAATGTACTAACAGCTTGCTCATTTATATATATAAAACAGATGTTTTTGGGGCCGTTTTGTTTAGAAGAGAGCATTGTTTTTATTTGGGGGTGGGGTCCGTGACAATGGAGATGGATAGATAGAAATATAGGTAGGTAGATAGGGTGATAGATAGATAGATAGATAGATAGATAGATAGATAGATAGTCAGACAGATAGACAGAGAGCGAGAGAGAGACAGACAGACAGAGAGAGAGAGATAGAGACAGAGAGAGAAAGAGAGAGAGAGAGAGAGAAGTGGTATAGAGATTGGGGACATCAAAACTTGTGAGTATAGTGCCTTCATCCATACTGGGAGGGATGTGTTGGATGAAATCTATGCCATCCGGTACATGACTGGGTATTAAAGGGCACAAAAGGTTTTAGGAGTATATCTATCGAAAAAATGACTTAGTTGTTGTGTTGGTGTTTGAGTTCCAGCAAATATTGGTCTTAGTTTGAGGTCAACACGCCTTTGTATTTTTACGTACTGGTTCTTCTGCTTATTTATGGCACTTGTATTTCGGAGCTTTTGTGGATTTGGGGTAATCGGTAGAAATTGCTCTCTTTGATTACAGAGTTGCATTTATTATCTTTCTCCTTGTCTGTGAAGGAATCTTAGAATTCATTGATTAGTCTTCTGATTTTATTCATTATTGTTTTTTTCTGAGTGTCTTAGTTCATGCTTGTAGTAGGTTTGGTTTGTTAACATTTCCAATATTTTATCTTTATAATAGTCCTTGTCCATGATTACTATCGCCCCTCCCTTATCGGCTTCTTTTAGGATGATTGAGTTGACATTCTTCAGTGTTTGTAGGGCTTCCTTTTTTTCTTCACGAAGGTTTTGTTTGCATCTGTGTTTATATACGCGTCTAAATATTTGTCCTTTCCCTTGTAGAGGGTTTTATTTCTGACTATTGATTCATCATTTAAATCCTTATTGCTGAAGAATTCTATGAGTCGGAGGTGGCGGTTGAAGTGTTCAATATCAGATTTCAGTTCAATGAGATTAGGCGTTGGTGTCGGGGTAAACTTGAAACCTTTTAATAGAAGGTTCATCTCATTTCTGTTGAGGTTCCTATTTGACAAATTTATGATCTTCGGATCTATATGTTCTGTGTTCATTTAAATTTTGTGTATTTTCGGGTCCGGTGAGCGATTTTGGTATTTTATCCCTAAAAAAAAAGGAATTGTGTTACCGTGGCTCCATTTTCTGATTTCGGGGTTCTGGTTTCCATGTAGGCGGGAGGATGGTTCATATCTTCCATGCATTTTTCGCCATTCAGGATATATGGGGCTTTTGGTCGTAAATCGTGGGTTGCTTGAGTTGTCATGATGATTATGAATCCGATTATAATACCTGTGCTGTCTGTATTTTATTTGTCTTTCTTCCCATGAATTTTTCCATTTAGGGTACATGTTATTACCGGTTGGTGGTTGCCTCTATGTTATTTGTCTTTCACGTCTTTTTCCTTTCCTTTTATCCATCAATGGAGTTTGGACTTATGGGTTGATGGTTGTTTTCTATATTTCATGTGTTGGCTGTTTGCAGTGTTATAAATTGTAGAGTATGGGGTTCTAGTCTGTACTTGGGGTGAGATGGAGGTCATTTCCGCTTATGTTCTTGGGTAATTAGAGGTTCGATACCTAAGTCCGGTTCCTCTGGGGTTAGTATCTATGTTTGTTTTCGATTTCCTCGTATTTCTTTGTTGTTGTAGTTTCGTTTTGATAATGGATTTGTCTCCATAGTTTTTTTTCAAAGTTAGTGAACCACTCTTGTTGTTTTTCCTATACTTTTATGGATTTTTCTTCTTCCCGTTTTTTGTCTTCTTCCCATAGTTTTTGCAGTTTTCATGACATTGATTGTCACTCCGCTCAGCAATTTCAGCAAACATAACTGTGTCAATTTTTCTACTTTCTCTTCGTGTCTTATTTTTCGTGATTGTAGAAGAGCGATTTCTGTTTCCAGTCGGCATAAAGCTAAATTCGCACGTATCTTTGTCTCATCCAGTGATTCACTTCTTATTTGTTTAACAAGAAATTTTTTTTTGGGGGGGGGAGGATTAGGCTTTCTTTGCTTCGCCATTTCTGGTAGGTGTTTGCTATATTGTTGCAACGAATGCTTTTCCAATATGCATGTTTTCTTTGATTAAGGAGTTTCTTTCAGAGATGTTGTTTCAAGTAAGTTGGCTCTT
>NC_068982.1:138857572-138858925 GCF_001194135.2 Octopus bimaculoides
AATAAGTGAGGTCAATTTGGGAAGCAAAGGTTCTACCAGGATGGTCGGTTGCCTTCCTTTTAGCTACCTCATTGCGAAGCGCAATGATTTCTTGTGTAATATTTTAAAATTAATTTTTAAATCAATCTCAATCATATTTTAATCTATTCGTAACTTGTAAAATTAAAAAAAAAAAACGTTTAAGCTTCTTCCCCCTTATGTTTGTCTGTCCTTGTTTGTCCCCTCTCTGTAACGCCTCCAATGGCGAATTTTAATGAAATAAAGAAGCTTGGTTCCCAACCACATGGCATTGACCATTGTATTCAATTCTTTTCTATATCCGAAGTATATTAAAGCTAGATCGTTTAATGTGTAGTTAGTCCTAAGTATTCTGTGTTAAGAACATGTCTTCCTAGTTTTATGTGCTTCGAGTTGGTCGTTATATATTTCTGCTTATTTTCATCGCAGTAACATTGAACACCTGATGATCTACCACAGCTAATTGAGAAGATCTACGATAAATGTGGACGGGGTACGTTAAGTTGACAGCAAACTATCTTTCTAGAGTATTGCTAATCAGAGCTCAACGCGAAGCTTGTATATTGAGGGCTCCACATATAACTGGCTTAATAAGAGGTCAACACAAATCTAGTCAAGCTAGAGTAATGAGAGCTCAACGTGGAGCTGGGTCAATGAGGGATCAACGCAAAGCTGGCCAAATGAGACATTACACCGGAGCTGGCTTAATGAGAGCTGGACTCAGATCTGGCCAAAAGAGACATCAACGCAGGACTGGCCTAATGAGCCTCACTCTCGATCTGGTCTAAGGAGAGCTTTAATGCTTTTCTGCAGCTGTGATATATATATCTTTGCACAATACGGGAGAATGAGAGCTCAATGTTTTAAGAAGTGTGAGCATTGTAGTATAAATGAATCTTTCTTTTAACATACACCAAAGATTTTCCATCTTATTAGTCATGCAGATTTGAAAATCAATTCAACCCAATAAGGAGTTCTATGACAAATGTCTTCAAATAATTAGAATATATTCAGTGCTGAATATTATTCTGTATAAGCACGTGTTACTGAGATGCAACCGGATAAATTCTAACCTCTTTCACGGATATATAATGATGAACAGAAGTCATCGTACTATGTTGGGTACATCGTGGTATGTTTATTTTTGTTTATTTTTTGTGTCTCGACCATACGTGTACTGATGAACAAAAGATGCAGCTTACTTCACAGTTTTGCTGTATTAATTGAGAAACCAGTGGTTTGCCGTTAAGTTAAATGTTTTTAGGAGATTAATTTTTGAAAGTTGCATTCCCTCGCTTTCGGTAAATATGTTGCTTATTTTTTGGTAGTTTTTGA